>NC_083616.1:26945365-26997865 GCF_963584025.1 Labrus mixtus
GCTCTCGACTCAGGTTCAGGAAAGCTCCTTGATACTCCGCTGTCGTATCCACGCTTTCACCCATTAGTGGATTTCTCCTTATTTGTCGCCTGTTCTTTTCTTTTTCCACTAAAAGACCAAGGGCTGACAACGCCAGCGCCATTTTCAACTTTTTATCAGACATTATTCTCCATTAGTAGTCTACCTGTAATGCGAGTGGTGAGCGACAGTGGTGAGCAATTTGTCTTCTCGCATCATAACAATGGACTACCGCCCCCTGCTGGCATGGAGAGGTATTTCCTCTCACACATGAGCAGATCGTACGTGGTGGTTGGCGATCGGCTGTAGTCTTTGCGGTGTGTTCAAGTGCAACTTTTTGGCCAAGACGTGAGGCGATGCCACAGGTCGGCCTTCGTCACCACTGGTTCTTTGCCGTCTGCTTGGCGTGTCAGGGCCTTAAGTGTGCGGTGTGCTGTTTTTGCTCTCCACGCACTACAGGAACAAAAACGGTTTCATCTATGATGGAATGTCGTCATGCATGAACTCTCTCTCGTTTTCAACACCTGTGAAAATTTTAAAACACTGTTGCCGTTGGTCAGTCTTTGTTCTCTGAGCAGCTTCTATAAACACTTAATTTAAGGAGCTGGAGGAAGAGGCAGTTGGACAGATCAATGAAAAGATGGGCCGATAATGAGATCATTGGATGGATTAAACTTCTATTTTCATCAGTTCCTAAAGCATCAAAAATCAGCAGCCAGGCTCTTTAAAAAAATGGGACTGAAGATTGAAAATAAGCATAAAAGGATTAAAAAACTGCCTCTTTGTTTAATTATAGATTTAAGACGCAGTATTAATGAAAACTCAGCTGGCTCCCCTGGTGCTCTCCTCCCTCTCCTGATTAATTTGGGTGAATCCAGCTCTGCTTTGAGTCATTGGGCTGTTTGTGATTCAAGACAAACAACAAAGCTGCAGATAAATAAAGAGTAATCTGTTTGAAAGTGTTCTCCTCTTCCTCCCTGCATCCTCCATCATTCATGTCTAAAGTAGATTTAAGAGTCAAAATCAAGCTTTTATCTTTTTATTCATCCCCACGTCTGAGTTTTTCTTGGATTTAAATGTTCAAGCTCAGGGATGGAAAGATAAATCACAGTTCTGTATTTTAAGGTTGAATGAGGAAACATTATATCAATATCTTCTGCATATTTTCTGAGCTGAGCGTTCAGTCGAAGTTAAAGGTCCAGTCAGTCAGATGTGTAGTGAGTGAAATGATAAAGTGAGCTTACTACATGATCAGAAACATGCTAGTGCTGGATTCTCTGACAACAATGCAGCAGCCAGTATGTCCTCCTTCTAACTTTAGATTCTGGTCCTGAATGCTCTGGATTTGTTTGGACCATAGGCGGTTTTAAGGCGACCCCCACACGGCCGTTTTGGACGCCCCTCGGTTTGCCAGATATGAGAGCAGTTATCAGGTCAACAGGTGTTGCAGTGATGGAAGCGGGCAAGAGAAGTGGTTCAGATAGAAGTGATTGTACCCGACCTAAAAAGCCTCTGCATGTTTCTAATAAGCTCCACGAGCAGAAACGTGCTCAAACTAGGATCAATATTGGAGATGCTTTTGAAAAATGGAGAGAGGTTAGAACACAGAAAGGTTTACAGACCGATGCAGAGCTGGATAAACACTGAAGCTTCAGTGTCCACCACATGGTGACCTGCGTGAGCATCGACTCTAGAGGGGGGGGGGCGGGGGGAGACAGCTCTCTACAATGTTTAGAATTTAGACTGCAGTACCCATTTCAAACACTAAGGGTCAGAGTTACATACTGCAAACTGCAATCTGATTGGTTGTGGAGGCAGAGAACCACCAGGAAGAAGTAGTTTTGGAGCATTAAGACCGTCTTTGTTTTTCTTTAGAAGACAGGACTGAGTTAAAGGTAACACAGAGGTTTGTTTGGTGAATCTGTCGGAGAGAAAGAAACAAAGGCTTTAATGTTTGTGCACAGCTCCAGGGTCCATGCATATTTTAGAGTTATTTGGGTCTTTGTGTGCTTGCGGTTCATGTGTGGGTTAGTAAAAGCAGATAATCCTGACTTTCTCTCTTTTTTAGAAAATACAAGAGAAGCAGGGAGAAAACAAAGCAACTGGAAGCGAGACGATGTTAGTGTTTGAAGTGACGACCCTGTGCCTCTTGCTCCCATCCTGCCGGTCTTGCATGCCCAGGTCTCAGTCTTGTTGCTCTTTCCAGGTACTTGGAGTTGACATGTGGGCGGAGCTGGGAGGGTCGTCAGCTGATACCTATTCAACTGGGGGTACGGCCTTTAGAAAGGGACATAGTCTTGCCTGATTGAGCCTGTGGCTGAATCTCGATTTCCTCCCTTAACCCTGAGCTCTGAGCTCTTAAGGACTTCATTGATGTAACCTGCAAGTGCAAGAGGCTGCAAGGTCTCCAAATGGTTTAACAGGGTCCATCTCGCTGTCCCCCTTAGGGCTGTCTCTGTCAAATCGTGTCAAAGTGTGTGAGCGATCTCTCGCAGACTTTTTGAGGCTTTTATGCACCCTCTCCGGAAGTGGGCACACTGCAGACTTAGCGTGAGGGAATTACCCATAATTCATAGCATTGTGACGTGAAACATAGGATTTCCAGGGGAAGCCTACAAAACAAAGGCCATAAAACTTCTTTTTTTTAAGCTTCACTGTTGCTTGCACCTTCCGTGCTTGTCCACCGTCTCGCTCTTGTTTTTTTTTATCTATTTATGTTTTATGGTGTTTGTTTTTTGTTTCCCCTGGGAATCCAACGTCCCAATGCTATGAACTATGGGTAAATCCCTAATGCTAAGTCTGCAGATATAATCACTTAACTCAAAAGGGTGCATAAAGGGCTCATGTCGCCCAACCCTACCTGGAGCTCCCCTTTACTCATATCTGAGAAAAGCTGAACCCCGGGACCCCAAACAGAGAAAAAAAGTGACATAGCTGACAAGATTTAAAATCAATTTAAAATATTTCATTGATAAAATCCCAACACAATAATCCAACACAGACTTGATCTTACAAACAGACTTTGGTATAAACTTTACAATAATTCAAAATGTGCATCTCTAACTCTGACAACGTCCCCTCCACCCCCAGATCTGTGGAACCATCTTTCTCCAATCACATGAAGGTTTTTCATTTTCTGTTGTTAACAAGATTTCAGCTAAAGTCTGGCTCGCTCTTAAGGCTGGGTCATGCTTTTTGAATGTTTAATTGTTAAAATTTAAAGTTGTTTTTATTGGTGCCTGGTTTTCGATGAGGCGCATGTGAACGCTCGACGCTGCTGTATTTTAAGTTTGATCTGTTTTTGTCTTATCTAATTAGAAGTTTTTCCCCCGTCACTGTGGGCTGCATGTTTGTACGACAGCTGCTGTATGAAGGAAGTTACAGTCAGAATAAATTACCTCCTGATTGAAAAGCATTGCACGGGGGAAGATCGCGGTCTGGTGTTTTATATATATTGACCTGAAAACCGTCGCCTGCTTCTGCAAAGCGGCCCGCGGCGCTGCTGTGTCGTGTGATTCTTCTGTGTGTGTTTCAGACTTTCTAATTAAGAAACACAGAAGAAAAGATGATTTGTGTGAAGCGTTTGACACGCTCGGGAGCCGGCTTGTGTTTTTATTGTTATGTTGTGTGTGTGACTCAGAATGATGATGGCTGCCGTGTGTATTGTGCGGAGCTGGCGTTGTTGTTCTGGGTGTCTGAGGGAGGAGCGGAGCCCGAACCGCGGGGGACGCTGATTCTTCTTTTATGGTTAATTTGCTCTGTGATTTGGTGGAAGAAGTCCTCGGTGGTCTTTGTCAGCAGCTGTGTGGGAGATAGCAGACGCTCTGTGGAAGGCACCGGGGACCGACTGTCTTTTGTTTTATTACTACTTTGCATGATACATTTGCATTGTTTATCAGGGTTCTAATACGAGAGCGATGAAACAAAGCTCCTCGTAGAAAAGTGTGCGGGCATGAGAGATGAGAGAAACTAAAGCTGAACCCTGAAGTACCGCCGAGCTCCCTCTACACACCGAGCCTCACGGGGACCGGAGGAAAAGTTATTCCTTTGGAAGTTACTAACATGAACATAACTTTAAGAGGATGCAGAAACACCAAAAATATAATTTGTTCCCCTAAATTTGACTTTTAAGTTCACACATATTACAAAAACTACACCCCACCACGTTTCTCTAAAGGCCCTGACACACCAGGGAGATCGCCGGCCATCCGACCTAGTTGCATGTGTTGGTGAGAGGAATCTCTCTGATTGGCTGATCGGAGGTTTAATTTCTCTCCAGCTCTCGACTCAGGTTCAGGAAAGCTCCTTGAGCACGCCGCTGTAGTATCCACGCTTTCACCCATTAGTGGATTTCTCCTTATTTGTCGACTCCGCCTCTTCTTTTCTTTTTCCACTAAAAGACCAAGGGCTGACAACGCCAGCATTTTCAACTTTTTATCAGACATTATTCTCCATTAGTAAGCTACCTATAATACGAGTGGTGAGCGACAGTGGTGAGAAAATGGTCTTCTCGCATCATAACAACGGACTACCGCCCCCTGCTGGCATGGACATCACACATGAGCAGAACGTACGTGGTGGTTGGCCGTCGGCTGTAGTCTTTGCGGTGTGTTCTAGTGCAACTTTTTGGCCACAGGCGGCCTTCTTTGCAACTCGTTCTTTGCCGTCTGCTTGGTGTGTCAGGGCCTTAAGAAAGTTATCGGCCGATATACTGGTATCTGTTTTTTTTTGTTCCCCAAAAATCCCATATCAGTCGGGCCCTACTGTACTGTGGTGGCCTGGTCTATCTCTGGAGGAAACAGATCTTAAATTCAAAGTAAGTACTTTTCTTGTTGAAAAAAGGTGAAAAAATTTGGAATATCGGCAGAAATTCAGTCCACTGAGCTGCAGCCGCACTTGAAAGAAGATGAAGTCTTTACTGTCTTTGCTGCATCTCTGAAAACTAAAGAACATCCATCTCCACTTACCCACATGCATTCAGCTTCAAGCACACAAGACAGAGAAATAAAAAACCTTCAGCAGGTTGAAGACAAACAACAAAGAGCGCCCCTGAGTGTTTGGTTTGTCACTCCAGAGAAGTCCGTAAAAAAAGGAATGTTTTTCTCGTCAGATGTGAGAGCGACCTGTGTGAGTAACTGACTGATGCTCGGATGAAAAACAATAGACGCTTGACGCCTTTATCTCCCAGACAAAACGCCACAGACGCGCCGAGTTGGATTTGATAAAAAGCTGCTGTCTCGTGGAGGATTCACAGACTCGGCCTGCTGAAAACCTTCTTTTTTTTTTTTTTTTCAAAAAATGTCTCCAGACTGTGGTTGAGGGAGTTATCTGTCAGCGCTGTAATCTTTATTGAGTCGTAACGCAGTGAGAAATCCTTCATCGCTGATTGCCACCGCTCTCTCTGCAGAATTATTTCCCAGAGCTGTTGTAATTGGGAGCGTAATAAGTGAAAATAAGAGGGAGGCTCTCACAGGCGCCGATGACTTACTGTTTCATTAGACGGCCTGACAGGGGTTAAGATCCTATACACACTTTGAAATTAAAAAAAAGAAGCTCTTTTTAGCTTTTATGAAAGCTGCTGGAGACCAAAGACAGTAGACATGAGACACACACTGAGTGTTTGCTCGGGCTCTGCATGGATCAGATCTCATTAATGTCTGTGTGTTCATTAAGAGTCTCCTCTGTTTATCATTGTGGTTTCAAACCTTATCGGAGCTGATTCTGAGTGACACACGGGACAGGTCGGAGCCGAGACCACCGGGGTTAACTTAACTCAAAGAAGTTGTGGCTTAAATTCAGAGCTGGGAGAGAAATGTGGGAGTCAAAACTCGGATTTTAAATCTCAATTAGTTTCATATTCAATTTTCTTAATCAGAAGCAGGGTCAGGGATATTCTGAGTATGGTTTTACTCATCACCCCTGTGCCTTTGTGCACATCTCACTTAAAATAAAAATACTTTAAAAATACAGCATAGTTAAGCATCAGCCTGCAACTCCACTTATACGTGCACAGAGATCGTAGCGGTCGCGTACATACAGTCTATGCACCGTGCAGCAGTCACATTATATAAACGTCACTCCCCCCTCCCATTGGCTCCAGGTGAATTCTCCGGATAATATCCTGCTGCGTTCTCACATCAGCTCACTCGGACTTGCTGCAGAAACAATACTAAGAGGCCGACAGGAGAAACTCCGGGTGAAGTCTGAGGAGTTTTTTCAGGAGATTGTGAAAGCACTGACAGAGGGAGAGTACCCCTGTTGGCCGGGCGGGGAGGGGGGGCGGGGGTAGAGTATTACATATTATATACCAGGCGTGGTCAAGAGGGTGGTATGGTCATACCCTAGAAATCTGATTGCCCATCCCGAGGTGACAACCCAAAGAACTGTGATTGGCTAGTTGCCCTGTCAGAGGCGGGACTTATGTTAAAACCAACTATTAGGTTTTTTTTTTGCAGAAGGCTGCTAGCTTTTTTTTTTACACATCAAGGAAGCAAATTTTCTTTTGTTTGTACTTTAAATTATGAATACAAACTTTGGACATAATCTATTTAATTCGAAAGGTTCATGAGATAGTCTTACTTACTATGAGCTAACTATCAATGTGTCGGGATTAAATGGTGCAAGTTCGACTGTGCAGGAGTTTGCATGCATTTGCACAAGTACTTTAAATTGTGACTTTGGTTGCAGACTTCTGTTCAGTTGCCGTCTGCTTAATTATAATGTGAAGCTTCTGTATTTAACATGTTGGTTTCTCACGACGGAGGGTGGAATCTTTTCCTCCAGCAGACTCTGGGAGCCTCGAGAGACAAATGCAGATGAATTGAAGTAGACGGGGTGAAAAATAAAGGTTTTCTAAGTCTGGATGTGGTTGAGAATGAGCTGCCACTCACCATTAGGACGCTGGTGAGCGCAGACTGTGGGCAGAATAATGAATGGGATGACATTTTGAGAGAATGTCTCCCCTTCTAAATTATCCTTCCACTATACAGCCGGATCCAACTTTCAAATAATCAGAAGAGCTCAAGTCAGTTCTATTAAGATGACGTTAATAATCTCTGTTATTTTTGACAATGTCTGTCTCCTCTACTTTCTCTTCGAGAACAATCTTAGCAGACTTAAATCTCATGAAATATTATGAAGCTCGGCTGAATTGGTTGATTGATTCAGAATAATTGAGTAAGAATTATCCAAAGACATTTATGGAGGAGGACAATGTGAAGTCACTCATTGGTGTGTTTGGTATTTTGTCTTTTACCATCTTGTTTTTGGAGCCTTAAGTGGCCATATTTTGTGGAGAACGTTGAGTCGGAGAGGTTAGCAGAGGCTAAGATATGATAGTCAAGTCAATGGTTAAATCATTAGCTGGCTAATTAGCTTGTTAATGACAGTGTATGCCACAGACAAAGCGTTGTACCAGGCGGTAAACAGGTTTATTTCTCCTGTAATGTTGCACATTTTAACATGGAGCTCAATGGGGTTCAACTCATTTTTGCAGTCAGTCCCAAGTGGCCACTCTCTGTATTGCAGTTTTTGACACTTAATGCATTCACTTATTTTTTTGATGCCTGAGGTTGCTTCTTGATATCTCCGTGCATGTCAGCGTCTTTCTCTGATTTGAAAGGTAACCTCTCTTTTCCCTCCAGGTGGACCCAATGTTCATGGTGCCAGCCCCCCCTGCTCCAGGCCACCCCGGGGCCCCTGGATCCTCTTTGCCCTTGCCCCCCTCTTTCTCCTCTCCGGCCCTGCCCACCTCCAACCCAAAACAGCTGGTGGTGAGGACGAGGTCTGTAGGCACCAACACCCAGGATGGAGGCGGCTCAGGAGCTCTGGAGGCAGACGCGGCCTGCCTGGGGCCGTGTCAGCCCGGGACCAGCGTCAACCTGGAGGGCATCGTCTGGCACGAGACGGAGGAAGGTAAGGAGAACAAAATACGCTGTTTTCTGACTGGTGAATCCTCTGATAAAGCGTGACAGGAGGTGAAAGTGACACCAAGCTGCGGTGAATAAATATATTTGTCCTGCACTTTATGCTTTCAGGGACATTTTGTATTCTTCAGTTAATCAGATATCCTGATGTTTGAGTAGTCAAAGTCTAGAAAAGCGCTATCCAAGCACAAGTCCATTTACCATTTACTATTGTCAAACATGAAAGAAAATGTAGCCGTGCATGTGTTGTATTAGGACGTTATGTACTAAAGGTAACCGTGCTCAGGCCCGGTTAGTCCTGGAGCAGTGTGAGTGCAGGCCAGCAGGGGACTGCGGGGGGGGGGGGGGGGCAGTCTGGCTTCTGCACGGTACCTAGTGTGAGTGCACCCTGAGTCAGATTTAAGGCTGCTTAATGAAACAATCAACTGTAGCAATTCCTATTCATTTGAGTTATTTAGACTAAAATATATGAATAAAAAGACACTACGTTAAAGCAGGCATATTGCATGACGCTTTAAACATGCTATGGTATTTTTAGTGTGCGTGTTGAAGTCAGCAGACGTTGAATGTCTGAGTGTGAGCTGCGGAGAGTCTGAAGTGTCAAACGTGGGTAAATAAAATGGTGTGTCGCGGCTCAGTGAAAGCAGAGATGGTGGAAACACATCAGCAGCATCTCTGATCTGCTGGCTCGACTTCCCTCTGACAAAAGACTTGATCCGCCTTGATGTTTGGAGAAGCCCAGATTTACTCCTCACTGCTCTCCGTCAGGTGCGGCATTTCTTTTACTTCTTGCCACATTTGAGGATTAATGTTGTGCACATCCCTTCGTGAACTTTAAACACAGTAAACAGAGCGACAGCCAGAGATGAGAGTGTTTTTACTGAGTGCATTCAGAGTTCAAACGGCCATTTCACCCTAATTCCCCGGGATGTTTGAAGATGCAGGTGCAGGTTTGCAGCTAATGGTTTGTTTTGGTCCTGCTCATTATAACTAAAGGTGGTGCAGTTTGCAGGCTGTAATTGGAGGCTCTTTATTTAGAGGCTTTGAAAAGAACGGCTTGTGAATTTCTGACAGCTCCAGGGGAAACAGACTTTTTCTTTCTCTCCAGGAGTAGCTTTTATATTTTCCTGTTCGGTGACTTTTGACTTTTTTAACACACTGCATAGTTTTTTTCTATCGTGCAGTATTTCCTCACATCGATGCGAATACTAACAACAATATTTTAATTCCACTCAGCTCATTGTTACATGACTTAGGAAAAGCCCTGCAAGCCTTTGACTGCAACCACTGATTTCCATTTGAACAAAATAGTCATTCATAGTTCAATGACCACGATACGCCGCCAGACAACAGTCTGAATAGGGCTAAAGAAACCGTTCTGTTTTGTGTTAAACCATTTGCACTCTTCAAAATAATAAGAAACTGTGGACTACTCAGCTGCAGTACAAGAAGATTTACTGGTAGCTTCGATCCCAGGTAGCCCCGCCCTGACAGCTCTCTATAGCCCAATTTTCAGTCCAGTTCAGTTCGGTTCACATTTATTGGCGTTTCCACTGTCAAAAATTGGGAAGGGTACCAAAATAACTGATCCATACCACCCTACTTTTTTGGTTCCCTTCTGTTCGGGGGCCAAGCGTACAGATCCGACCCTAAAGGTTGGAGCGAGACACACTGCAGTCCGTTTGGAGAGAGTCATTTCAAGGCTGTTTTTTTTTTGTTGTTGCTTTTTTTGCAACTATTGTCAGTGCGGAGCTCCGCCCCAATGGACAACCTCAGAGATGCAGACCGTTCTAGGAATCACTTATTTATAGTCCTGTGTCACGTTCTTCTTCTTTGTTGAATTTATTGGCTGTCTGCACTCTGTCATGCCGCTGTGATTGAGTGATGTGTACGGGTACGTCTGGCCATGGAAACGCAAGCAAGGTCAGGGTTTACGAACCGAATCAGCTTCATTTTTCAACACAAGTTTCAACAGGTTGCCAGTTTTTTTCAACCCCCACTGACGCCTCTTTTCTTGACATGAAAAGAATGCAGGTAGCTGAGCTGTTGGTGTGCACGCCCCATGTACGGAGGCATCGTCCTCCAGGCGGGCGGCCCAGGTTCGAAACTGACCAGTGGCTCCTTTCCTTAAAGCCATTTCAATTTATTTTGTTGCTGTGGCATCAAAACAGGGATCCGTATTGTTTGACTAGAATCATATTGAATGTTTGGGATACAGTGTAGCATCAACGATCACAACAAAAATAAATAAAATACAGGACAAAAGGAGGATAATAATACGATGACACTGCACTGTGTGTCGACAAGATGTTAGACAAGAGTCTAACAGCCGAATATTTCCACAGCGTTGCCTCCGTAAAGATCCTGTTCTGAGCCGGTTTGGTTAATTAAAGCTTGGCGTGCTTATGAGCGTGGTGTGGGTTTGAAAAACATATGCCAACCAAACAAACGCGGTTCTTATCGTTCCCATGCCAGACACTTTCCAAACAAATAACACCAAAACCCAGTTTTATTTTTAAAGACGACTGGTTATCCTCAGAAGAGCTGTTCTGGCGCCGAGCTGCACGCCTTCGCGAGTCCAAAACGAGAAGGAAATCAGAACCGGAATCCGGTCCAGATCTACAAAATGATACCATGGGAGCACCGGGCGGCGGATCAGACAGACCCAAGATTCACCCACTGATTTCGACGCCATGGTTCTTTGATAGTCCGTTAACGAGGACAGCGCTCAGCACGGCGGCCTCTCAGCGGAGGTGTAATACCTTACCGCAGGCTGCTAATGAATAAATCCCGTCTCTGTGTGCCCGTCTCGCTCTGCCAGCCGCAGGGCCTCTGAAGTGGAGAGGGGAGTTTGGCGTTTGTTTCCCGGCCCCGTATTAATTAACTGAAACAACACTCACTCAGCTCTGGCAAAAATAAAACAGGAGGAGAAGAAGGAGAAAACAAACACAACGCAGGGGAATATATCTGAGGCACAGAGTGCTTCTGAAAACAGGCCGCAGCGATGGAGAGAGGAGAGACAGAATAATCCGTCTTCTGCTTCAGACCCTCGAAGAGAAAAACAAAATCTCCTCCAAACGTTGCAGTAAATACACTTCAAGTAAAGCGAATTGTAATGTTTCAACGCAGAGTTTGACAATCTCGATAAGCACATTTAGCTCACAGATTCTGGGAAAAAGCTCGTTCTGCGTCCCATCCCTAACCAAAAAATGTCCCCGTCTATTGCACTCATATTTGATCTTAAAAATTAAAACACAGGCGCAGGAAATACCTGCACAGAGGAAACATCAAAGCGACACGTTTCCAGGTTTTTTAAAAGAAGAAAGATGTAGCAGCAGCCTCAGAGAGGAGACGCAGAGGAACAGGATACAGAAATAACACCACAGAGAAAGCAGGGTTTTTTTTATGAAGATACAAAGAAGTACAAGAGCAAATAGTAACATGCAGCAGCAGAATGTGGAGGGAGAGTCTGCATAGCGACGGGAAAGAAAAGGTGTGAGAAAATAAATTCTTAACAGGCTGGCAGGATGGACAGATGGACGGATGAGAGAGTGAGAGAGGAGAGAGACGGACAGAATGGCAACGCAGGTTTTTGTCTGTTAATCACCTGGGGATGGAGAGGAGGAGAGAGGAATGGAAAAAAAGGATCATTTGCGATGCATCAGAGCAACAAAGAGAGTCGAGAGTAGTTTGTTTCTCTTTGTCTTTTTCTTCCTCCCTCCCACTCGGGGACTATCTCTGAGGAGGCGGCGGGATAACAGGAGCCTCCTCCTCCTCGTGACGGCGGAGGGATACGAGAGGATGGAGGATGCTGCATGCATGTTAATTAAGCAGAATACTAATTGGAACGACAGAGAGGAGGAAGAGGACACCACCATTTCAGATTAAGAACCCCCACCCTCCTCCTCCTCCTCCTCCTCCTCTCCTCCCTGCAGGAGACCACAGTCTGATGAGAGCTAATCAGACGGTGATTGGCGCGACAGTCTGACTTTAAGACAACCTGCCTGTCTGTCTGTCAGCGACAAAGATGTGAATAGCTAGTGTGAGATTTTGCATCTCCAAAGATAAGATAATTTGTAATGAGGGGAAAAGAAGCTTACATCTGTTGTTTTTTCTCTTGCACATAAAGGAAGAATGTGCGACTGTATGATCCAGTAGACGTCGCCCTTGAGCTCCAGCATGAAATCAAAACAAACTGCTGTTAGGCCACACCTCCTCCATACTGAAGCCTCCGCTCTCCTCCAGAGACACACCTCCAACCTCTCTCCTCTCGCGTTAGCACGAAGGAGTCAAGCACACGCTGTCATCACCTGTGTGCTGCATTGTTGTGTTAGCATGCTGATGTTAGCGCTCTTTAGTTAGCTCGTGGCTTCTCGTCGCATGTAAATTGACGCAGAATGATCGTGAGGTAAAAACGCTTATGTGACATCCAAATAATCAAGCCCTGCACGTTTGATTATGTGAGCATGGAGCGCGGAATCGCCGCTGTGACATCGTGGCCGAATCGTCTAGTTTCTGTGTTCAGAGATTGTGTTCAACATCGGCTGAACGTCTGTGGTCTCCTTGGTTAAGTCTTGAAAAATCATCTAGCGTGCAGCGTAGCCTCGTGCACGATACATGCCAGTGACAGTGCACACGGACCGGGCTCGCTTCAGAAAACTGCAAACAATGCAGCAGCAGAAAAAAAAAATCAATGTGAGGATGTTTAAAGTGCAGAGAAGCTGTGCTGAAGGATGAAGGCTGGCTTTGATTTTTAAAAGAGTCCCTCTCTGACAGAGTGTGTTCGAGAGGTGAAGCACAGAGAGGAACTTCTCATGTGTGACCCGACTGAACCGACTCGCAGGGTTTGATGTTGCTGACCGAGTTCAGGAGAGAGAATCGGCAGAGAGGCTGTAAAAGAAACATCTTATAGGAGGAATAAATGTGAACTTTGAGGGGGAAGACATTGATTTTTTTGTGAGGAAGGAGGCAGAGAGAGAACATTTTATTCTTCTCTCATCTTAACAAACAAACCCCGACGTCACAGATGCTCCCGCTGTTGGTTCAAGGACTTTATGATGACTGCAATTCTCTCCTTTAAAAAATATGTGTTTGTTTTAACCGTGTGGAGAGACAATCAGCCTCTCCTCAGACCGCAGACCGGGAGTTTATTCACAGGCTCAAACGGACTTTGAAGGATTTTGAATGTCACACAAGTTTAGAGGAACGCGGTCCTGACGTGAACACGCACTCAGAGATGACAGAGATGAAAACTGATGAGCTATCGAGTGTTTTGGCATCTTCCCAAGACGAGTCACGCTGACTAAAAATAGAAAGGCTGTCACGTTTTTTAAGCCCAGTGAAGCTTTAGGGAACACGAGGGGAGGAGAAGAAAAACCTCCTCTGACTCCTGCTGGGACTTTCGATCCTGCACAGTCATCGACATGAACTGAAATGAAGTTAAAGGTCTCGAAAAGTCAGAAAATGTCGTTTAAGAAGTGATGGAAATGAGTATGGATGGAGTTGTAGTGCAGGAGGTTTTAAGGTATGTTTGTCAAGTTGTTCTTTCCTGTCACTCTGCTGTGGACAGGGAGAAAAGCATGAAGGCATGAAACTGACAAATAAACCAAATCTTGACATTTCTGCAAATGATGTGACTTTGGTCTAAAGGCCTTTGCACACCGAGTCCGTTTTCTTCCGATGCGTTTTTTAAATCCGCAAAGACACCTTGCACAGCACACGCCGCGTTTATTTTTCCATTTATTGTGAAAATTTGCAATATGAGACTAAATACAAGATATAAGAACAATATATGTGAATCATGTCCTGGCCCAAGCAACAGTGCTGGAAATTCTACCCTCAGAAAGACGAGTCAGGGCGGTGACCAATTCAAAGTTTAGAGGCTGTGGTCATCGAGGTGGGCCGTCCAGGTCTGATTCCGACCTGTGGACCCTTTCTTAAATAATTGCATAAAAAGCCCAAACATAAATCTTAAAAAATAAAAATGCATGGGCGTTGCCATGTCATTGACGCTGAAGCTTCAGTGTTTATCCAGCTCTGCATCGGTCTGTAAACCTTTCTGTGTTCTAACCTCTCTCCATTTTTCAAAAGCATCTCCAATATTGATCCTAGTTTGAGCACGTTTCTGCTCGTGGAGCTTATTAGACATCATACTGCCTTGGTCTTGGTCTTGACTCGGTCTCGATTCCTACATGTCTTGGTCTCGGGTATGACATGGTCTTGAGTATGTCTTGGTCTCGGTTAATGTGGTCTTGACTACAACACTAGATTGAACGCAACCACAATGTGATTTGCTCTGCGTTGCTCATTGCGCATCACAAAACAGAGGTTAATGGTTTTCAAATGTCAGAATGAAAGAGAGAGAGAGAGAGAGAGAGAGAGAGGGGCGTTTATCTCTGAGAGCCGAGTCCTCAGATTAAACCTTGAACACTTCACATCCAGCTTTAAACTACTGGAACAGAGGACTTAAGTTTCCTGATGTTTCTGACAAAGATCGGTGTGAGGGATACATTCACTGAGTTGAACAATCATGTTGAACCATTTCCAAGACAATTTGAGTCTCTTTAAATGTTCAGTCCATCAGGCTGCTGCAGCTTTACTTTCCAAACTGTTACCTGCTGCTGCTTCAGACGTCTACGAATCAGAAGGATTTCCCTCTCGTAAAGTTCTCTTTTTCATTAGTGAGCATTTGTCTGTTATCAGAGTTTCATTAGTTTTCTCATTAGAACAAAGACGGGAGGATCTTCTCTGAGCTGCACGGGCTGATATATGCGATGCAGTAAAGTGCAACAAAAGGTTTCGAGCCTCTCTCACAGTCAGGGTTGGAGATGTTTGAATCTGTTGCAGCTGTTTTTTGTCTTTTCTTTGAATTATATAAAATAACTTTAGCACAAAAAAGATCTTAAAATGCATTGACTCTTTGCAGCAGTTTCACAGTTAATTTCACGCAGCATCACTGGATTAAAGTCAGTCCTGAACCAGGTGTTGTTTTGTGACCTCTGCATTTTTACACTGATTTAAAAAATCTGTTTTTATTCTGTAATGTTCCACATAAATAAATCATAAATCAAGTCCACCTTGTGTAAATGTGTCTCTGAGTCATGACTGTCTACAATGAGTGAGAAGCTCGAGTCATGCTGGCTCCTCCCCTTGTGTATAAAAGCTGTTTTAGTAGAGAGAAGAAGTAAGAGTTTTTAGATCTCTGTCATTCTTCGTCAATTTACATGCAATGTGAAGCTACAAGCTAACTAAAGAGCGCTAACATTAGCATGCTAACACAACAGTGCAGGACACGGGTGATTGCAGCTCGAGCTGAGGACGATTTTGTCCGCCTCTTGTGCGAGACTCCTCCTCTCGTACTTGAGTCGAGGGGGGTTGGAGGTGTGTCTCTGGAGGAGAGCGGAGGAGGTGCGGCCAAACTGCAGTTTGTTTTGGTTTCATGGTGAAGCTCAAGGACAACATCTTCTGGATCAAAAAGTCGTACCTTCTTCCTTTAAGACTAACCGCAGTGTTTCTGTCCTGTGTGATTGACAGGTGTGCTGGTGGTGAACGTGACTTGGAGGAAGAGAACCTACGTGGGAACTTTGTTAGACTGCACCAAACACGACTGGGCTCCTCCAAGGTAAAAACATCACTGAATACTTCATTTTCTTTGCATTTACTGTATGTTTGTCCACAGATAACATCCACCTTATAAAACACATTATAGCTTATTGGACTTTCTTAAACAAATTCCACAATTTACCTTTTTGTCCTCTTGATCGCTAAATGTGCTGAGTTTAGATTCACACCTGATGGAGATGGAGATACCTTGGAAATGCATTTCAGTTTTTTGCAGATGACGAAGCAAACAACATCAGTTTCTTTTGTAAGTCAGCTGGGCTCGGAGATCTTTGCTGATCTTTGCGGAGCTCAGATTAGAGCTGCTGCTTTGAGCCTTAGATCAAAATCCGTCTGGTTGCCTCCCTTTGGGCCTTCAGACTGGTAGAGGACTCAGGGTTAGCCCAACAGCTTGCAGGAGGGATTATACATGGTTTGGCGCTGGAATGCTTTGGGGAACCCCAAGGAGAAGCTGGAAATGGTTGCTGGTGGGAGTGACGTCTGGACCATGTTGTTCAGCATGCTGCCACCACAAACACTTCCTGGATAAGGGAAAGAGAATGATTGATGGCACAGCTTCCTGTTTGGTGGCACACTTCAACATTTGGTGATGTATTATTTCCGTTGTTAGGAGTTACAGCTGACGCTACCTAACTAAAATTCACACACATTGGCCCGAAATCCAAACACTTGCACAAACATGACCTGTGGACATGCACTAATGGAGAGATGTGAGGCGGTTTTTGCCGCTGTTTTGTAAGCGAGCAGCAGAGTTTTAAATTTGATGCGAGCCTCTGAATTCTTAATTCAAACTTTAAAAGCAGGTTTGACAGGTCGCTTGTGGCCTAGTGGTTAGTGCATGCGCCCAATGTACAGAGGCTGTAGCGGGCGTCCCTCTCAGATAAATCCCTACTGCTCCTGATTTCTGTCTTTACCCGCTGTCTTGTGTCGACAATGAAGGAAAAAATGCCCAAAAATAAATCTTAAAAAAAAAAAAAAAAACAGGTTGGAATTTGATTTGCTCGACACATCGCCGCAGGGCAACACAGAGTAAAAACAATTAGGACACAGTTCTATTTTTGACGACAAGCAACACTTTAATTTGATGCTTTCCTCTGTTTGTCTTGATATAAGGCAGCATTGTTTGACGCCTCGCGTATGTCAGACGGTGACATCGGGTTTGAAGTGAGTCTGATTCTAACTGTAAACATTTTAATGACAGGTTTGTCTTTATTGTTTTCATCTCACTTCTGCTGGCCTGATTTCCCTGTCTGATCATTTTTGAACCATTGTTCCTCTTATTGGTTATTATTTGCTGCTGATTGCTTATTTGATTAACTGAAAAGAGCCATAACTGTCGGTCTCTTTAATGTTGCTTCAATTACCAGAAGGCTCAATCGTCTGCAGCGCTGTCAGCTGTTGTTCCGTGTTAAGCTTTAACAAAGAGGCGCTCTGCTTCCCAACTGTTTTACTAATGGAGAGGGGCTTCTTTTTGTAATTGCTGAGCGGAAAATGTGACTGTGTCTCTCACAGGGCTGAAACCTCTCAATTATTGCTCCTGCATGTAAATGATTGTTGTCATGGCAATTACAGCTTAATCTCTGCAACCAGGGACTAAATTGCTTTTTTTTCATTTGGACTCTAGCCTCCGCGGACGTCCGTCAGTGGAGACTGAATGCTGTTTCTTTTTCTGACGGTTCTTCATCTGTCATTGAAAGAAATCGTAACTCAACGATAAAAAGATGTAATTATTGAACCAAAGGAAGCAAGAAATAGAACAAGCACATCAGGAAAACTGTCTGAGATAATTGACGGGCTTGATATTCAGTTTTGGGAGGGGAATTGTGGGAAATGATCTGGACTAAATCACTCATCCATCCATCCATCCAGCAATGTTTTCCAGCTCCTCCAGGGGGGCTTCAGAGGCGGGTCCAGGAGGATCCTAATCAGATGCCCGAACCACCTCAGTTGTCTCCTTTCGATGCAAAGCTCTACTCTGAGCTCCCCCCGGATGTCTGAGCTCCTCACCCTTTCTCTAAGGCTGAGCCCAGACATCCTCATGAGGAAACCAATTTCGGCCTCTTGTATCCGCCATCTTATTCTTTTAGTCACTACCCAAAGCTTATGACCACAGGTGAGGGTTGAAACAAAGATCGGCCGGTTAAATCTAGAGCTTTGCCTTCAGGCTCAGCTCCCTCTTCACCACAATAAACACCCACATTACTGCTGACACTGAGCCAGTCTTTCTGTCAATCCTGCGGTCCATCCTACCCTCACTCGTGAACAAGACCCCGAGCTAAATCACTCAATCGGTCAAATTGTCTCCAAAAGAGGCACCAAATAACCTTGAAATGCCAGAGAAAATACATGAAATCCTGCAATTTTACTGACATTCAGGGCCACGCTGACGGTGAAAAAAGCAATTACAAACATCAGAGCAAATGTGAGATATCATCGTTTAAAAATCACAGAGGGAGTCCAGCCTCGACGTGCTCCGCAGTCCGTTCCTTTAATCAGGTGATTAACACCCGAAACAGTCTTTCCAAGGTCAGGATTTGTTCCAGGAGTATTTAACACCGAGCCGTCCCTGTGATGTAGTTTAGTAATTAATGCATTAACAGGCCAGCACACATGCAAAGATCAGGTTCCTTTAAAACAGACTCTTACTCTGCAAGTAAACACAAAGCAATGAAATCTCTTCATCCCAGCACGCAGGTTTCTGATAAATAATGTGCGAGTGTGGAAAAGCATCTCAGTGTTCAGATCAGTGTCTCTGGTGAACAGCATCAAAAGACTTCAAAGTAGAAGGAACGGCATGTGAATACAAAATGTCTTAGTATCAAATGCAGAGATAAAAACAGATTGTACAGTTTTTTTAGTGTTATAGAGAGATAAGAAAGCTTTGTATTGAAAGAAAATCGTCTTTGTCTGCCTCGGCGTCTCGGTAAAGTGTTCCACATGAGCCTTGAATGATAATCTGTTCATTTTTTTTGTGTGATGGTACAAAAGTTCAGCTGAGGTGAAGATGTGAACACGTTGTTCTTCAGAAAAACACCTTTAAAGAAATAACCTTCAGCTTCATTGTCTTTCTTCTTTTTATCCAGTAAAGCATAAAAAACTTTCATAAACTTGATGCAACACAATGGAAGGTAAGAAGATAAGATTAGATTTTTCAGGACATGAGTTGTTACAAAAAGATGCGATACAGTAAGATATGATTCAACACAATGTAAATAATACAGATATAATGACCAGTGTGTGGACTAATGCATTACTAAGTAACACATTATTGAAACACCACTACTATTTGCATCAACGATTCTATCAATCATTATTTGTAAAGCGGCAATTCATTGCGACACAGTCCAATGGTGGAGGCTGGGCATCAGCTGGTGGTTGGGACAACACAGTCCGATGGTGGAGGCTGGGCGTCAGCTGGTGGTTGGGACAACACAGTCCGATGGTGGAGGCTGGGCCTCTGGCGGTTTTGGGACGACACAATCAGATGGTGGTGGCTGGGTGTTAGGCGGTGGTTGTGGGGATGACACATCTGACATCACCAAACAATCGACTGTGGCAACAAATGTGCTAAAGTCTGAGTTAATCTAGTGTGTCCACCTCATTTAGAAAAACCCAAATATGAGAACTTATTTAACACTGTACAATGCAGCGTTGTAGAGTGGATGAAAGTATATACTTCTCTGGAGATATTATTTTGACGACATTTTGGAAAACATACATTGACCCCATCCTTAGTCTTGTTTGAATTGTCAGCCAATTGTCCTAGAATCCAATTGTATGATGGTTTTATAGTAATTTCTTTAGTGTCCTTCTACATCCATAGACGTGTATCAAATGGATATCTTTTAACATAATTACATATTGCATTTAAAGAACAAGACTCAACAAAAGACATGACATTTCACAATCTGTCTCATGTAGGAAGCATTTCCAGGCTACCACAAAGAGATCTCTTCTAAATCTGTTGTTTTTTCACCTTTCTGCCCAGGTTTTGTGAGTCTCCCTCCAGTGACCCTGAGTTGCCAGGGGGCCGTGGCCGGGGGAAAAGGATGCGAATGGCCATGGCCGAGCGGCCCTGCATTGAACCGGCCCCTTCTACAAAAGTCAGAGGTTTATCACAGCACAGGAGCCGTGGAGGCGGTGTGGCTGGAACTGCTGCTCCCCTCCACAGCAAGGGACGGAGAGGAAGTCTGAACCTCATCAACAGCAACTGCCGTGCGACTCCTTCTTTCTTCACTGTGGATGACGTGAAACCCACAAACAGCACCTCCTCTCTCTCCTCAGGGAAGAGAAAGAACAAACCGCCGGCTGAACTTGACCTCAGCTTGGTCTCCTCTGAAGACATTAAAAACGGGAACGGTAAGAGGATCCGAGCCAAATCCCGCAGTGCCCCAACCACACCGCAGGGCAAATCCGACCCCTCGTTCATGGACCCTGGAGGAGGTTGTGCCTCCTCACCACCTCCCCCACCCATCCTAATTGACTGCCCCCACCCCAACTGCACTAAACGGTACAAGCACATCAACGGCCTGCGCTACCACCAGACACATGCACACCTGGAGGCTGAGGAGCAGAGAAAGCCTGAGCTAGAGCCCTCCAAGGATGTGGAGGGGGACGATCGACTGTCAGACTGCGAGGACTCAATAGGCAACTTGACATATGACCTCTCTGAAACAAACAGCGGTAATGCAAACAGTTCCTCCAAGAAACCTGCTCCTCTTTATAAGGTGACCACAGTTGGGTCTCCTAAGAACAGGCGGTTGCTCTTAAGTACCGACCACAGCCCCACAGCCAACTCCAAGACCAGAAGAACCTCACTGCTGAAAGATGGCCTGATTGATGATCTTAGCAATCTGCCCATCATCTCCAACATGACAGTAGTTCTGGAAAACTGCATGGTCCCAGACAGAAACTCAATGGTGGAGATGCCCAAGCTTGAAGCTGAAGGTTTGATTGATAAAAAAGGAGGTGCATGTGACAAGGGCAAAAAGGCCAACGGGAAGGTGGACAAATTGTCCAAGTCACGAACAAACAGGCTGATTGCCCCAGCACCTGCTCCACCAAAGCTGATAGCCATACCCAATACAGGATATCCAACTGGCACAGCAGACAGTGCTACCTCACAGCAGCCCTCACCAATGGCAGCAGTAGGCCTGACGAGTAAAAACCTTCCACTGAAACCCATCAAACCAAAGCTGAACATCGTCGTTGAACCCAACCTCGTCAAAGCCACCCTGGTTACCTGCAGCAAAGAGACCAGGAAGAAAGAGAAACGGCGGCTGAAGGACAAACATAAAGATCTGCCGACCAGGACGCCTAACTGTGACAATGGAATCAAACTGGAAGATGGTGGTGGTTCTAAAATGGGCATCAAGGAAATCTCTGGAAGCCTTCTGAAGGAGCACCTCAGTAAGCAGGATGTAATGAATGGACTCACTGAGAGCCAGGAGAGCAGGATGGCCAGCATTCGAGCGGAGGCTGACAAGGTCTACACCTTCACAGACAATGCCCCCAGTCCTTCCATTGGTGGTTCATCACGGCTTGACGCCAGCGGTGGTTGCGTGGTCACTGCAGACAACAACAGTAAAAATAACAGCCCTGCCTACTCTGACATCTCAGATGCCGGGGACGATGGAGGATCGTCCGAATGTCGCTCAGATGGAATAAGGTCCAAGTCCGGCTCCTCCACCTCTTCAGAGGTGAGCTCAAACTGTAACCATGGTAACTCTGGTAAAACACCACCCACAGCACCTGCCCCAACATCAAAAGACCCCCAATCCCCGTACTACCACAGCTATGACCCCTACTACCTTCAGGGGTACATGCAGTCGGACAGGTCAAACGGTAGCAGTGTTGCTTTCCACAAAAATTCTGCCCTGGATGGAAAAGGGAAAGACAGAAAGGAAGAAGTGAAAGAGGATGACAAATGCTCTCCCCATGAGTTTTCAGACTCTAAGAAAGGCGATGGGCCTCCTCAGTCCCAGCTCCAGCTGGCGATGAGTCAGACTCAGACTGCTTTGGCCCAGTCGCTGTACTACGGCCAGTACTCTAGAGGACTGTATATGGACCAGAAGTTGTTACTGGGCTCCAAATGCTGTGACCAGACTCACAGTGGCAAGCAGAGGGGCGACAGAGGACAGGGGATGAGGGACAGTGAGGAGGATAAAAATATGGTTGGGTGTTCAGGTGGTGGACCGATGCTAGGTAAAGGTCCAGATGGTGCTAAAGGTTGCTGCGCAAAACCAGTCCTGTCCTACGTGGAGTTGAGTGAGAGGGTAGAAAGGGGACAGAGTCTGGGCATGAAGGCAGCGCACAGTGGCATGGTGGACCAGCACCAGGTCTCGATGAAAGACTGTGATGACATCAAGTCATCGTCCTCTTCCTCTTCTTCATCACTCCACAACCAAAACATTCAGACAGATCTGGACTCAAATGTTTCCTTTTCCAGTGTAAGTTTCTCCCTCTGTCTATAACCTGCCGCCGCCGATGATGGTGTTGTTGGTGTGCTTTAATATCTGTTGCTGAGTGTCACAAAGAGATTGATCACACATTGTGCTCAGACAAACAAGTAGGTGCTAACAACAAAGACCATGTGGCTTCTGTGGTGCTGTAGCTCTTTAGTCATTTTGGTTAAAATCAAATTTCTGTGGTTTGATGGAAACTTTTATTTCTATTTTTAGAGTAATGTCGAAAATGTAACCTCTAAATGTTAAATATAAAGAACAAAATATTTCTAATACATTAGTGATGGTTTTGATATGAGCTGCTTTTTTTGGAAAAAGCTTGTACAGATTTTTAACCATGTCATTTCATGATGCAGTTAACCACTAACTCTAGCTATGCTGGGCCGTCTAACCGGATGAATGAATTGAATGAAAGCCGTTATTGGGAGGTGGAGTTTTTTTCCTTTCAGTTTGTTCTAAATTCTGCAGTTGATCATGTATGAGACGTGACTCCATTCGTGTCATTGGGAGGGACACCACAATCCTCACATCCCACCTGTGAATGGCCGCCTGCTGTTGAAACGTCGTCATCCTTCATCAACATCACACCCAGAGCCAGTGATAGATGGTCTGTCTATGGTTCTGTTCACTCAAGTACACAGTGTTTCCTCTATAGTCGTTCAGCAGCGGTGGGCCACCGCCGCCAAGAAATTCTCCAACCCTGCTTAAAAGAAAATGCACAAATGAAATTCATGAAGTAGCCTTACTTTCTCTCCAAAACCCCTAAGCAGACAAACATTAGATTTGTAAATTAAAAACTCTGCAACTGGCAGGAGAAATTAAAACTGGGACAAAGACTGTGACCGAAGTTGAACTGACCCAAAAAAGACTCTCACCCACCACTGTTAACTAAGAATTATAGGGGAAACACTGCAACTCGCACCAACACTTGTCCCCATCGATCTAGCCCTCAGATGGCCTGGCCTGGGCTCACTGCCTGCCTCACAGCAAATACTCAGAGCTACAACATGGGGAGGAGGCCGAGGAGGGTGAAGTAGACAGGGGAAAGGAATGGGGAGCGACCATGGAGCCTGCCGGTGCTAAGATGACCTCTGGAGTAGGGCCTGGTGGAGAGAGAGGAGTGGGCCTTGGTGGGGATGTTAAAAAAGCCAGGGTCCATGGATCCCAAGATCTCCAGCCCATCATCGACGCAGAGGATTCAGACAGGCTGGAGGCGCTGGATGATTCAAGCCAGGAGCCAATGGGAGGGCTCTCTGAGGAGTCCCAGAATGCCAGGGCCGCAGTGTCCCCCCCAATGACCCCCCAGCAGCCCTACATCCAGTACCAGCACTCCTCCTACCAGCCCTACCTGTCAATGTGTGAGAGTGGTGGAGGCTCCTACAGAGGTGTGTCCCCAACCCTTATCCACAACTACCCAGGTAAGAGTCAGAGTGAAGATATGCGTGTGCTACAGAATTAATTGAGAGATCGTTTGAGGAGAGGATCATGCCAACTCTCCAGATTTAGAACCATAGTAAGAGATATTGAGCTACAGCAGCTGCTATTTGGAAAGACTGGAAACAGAGGGAAACAGCCAACCTTGCAATTTGAATATAGGTATAGTATATGTAGTTAATCATAGTTAAGGATTTTGGGGTTGCACCTGGGGTGGCCAATAAGATTTCAAGGGGGGCCCATGCGCCCACCCCTGGCCACACGTCTGCACACGCCCCTGGTTGTACGGGTTGAAGGAACTCCTCTGATATTGGTAGCAAGCTGTTTGGCAGAAAACAGCTTCTAAACTTGAAACAGCAAACAAAGGTTTTAAAACAGTCAACTGTTCTGTTTTTGATGTCTGTATAAAGTCACCGTATGTGTGTGTGTGTGTTTCATTCTCTGTGGCTGCGTGTGTGTGTATATCTGTTTGTTTGTCCACCAGGTTTCCACTACCCTCTGTACGGTAAGACGGCGGGCAGGGAGGAGTCGGAGGTGACTCCGCCCAGCAGAGGGGGAGCGGTGAGCAGCAAGCAGAGCGGGGACTCCTCCTCGTCCTCGGCCATGGAGCTGCTGCAGCAGCAGAGCCACCAGTACCACGGAAAATCTCCCGCTGTGAGGCACCGCTCACTTTCACTGTCACATCCACACTGCAGCTCATGGCTCGCACGTCTGCTCTCACACACATGTTTCAGATTTGGGTTACTCCTGAATTCTCAAAACTAGGCCCTATGTATGTATTTATTATGGGGACTAAATGATGCACTAGTAACACATTTTGGAATAGCTTTAGTAGATTGCTTCTGTCTGCAACAAAATCCTTTGGGGCAAACAGCCTGGTCCAAGTCAGTCTACTAAAAGTTGTTTTTGTCCCTGACAGGCTCAGGTAGTTATTTTGAGTGACTGACCACAAAACAGAAAGCATCCCAACAGAGATAGAGCTTTTTGTTACAGAGGAAGATGATTTTCTTTTTTAGCGGAACGGATCGTGTCTTGTACATTTATCTTCTTTGCTCCGTGTCTGATCGGGAAATAAACCTAAATCTCAAATATAAAACATGCAGTAAAAAGTAACGGAGCAGTGTCGCTCATACAGCAGTCGTTGTCAACAGACTGTTGCCATAGAGACAGGACGGACAAGCAGCGCTTTTCTTCTCAACGCACAGACGCTTCATGCAAACACTCCCAAGCGCACAGTCAGAGCTTTTCTTCTCATAAAAAACACCAGATGGACACGGGACCTAAGCTCGAGTCTTTACCAATTATTATGTATCTTTAGGGCTGTTCATTAGCAAACCAGTGACGGTTGGTTGCTCGGAGGTTATTTTTATTTGTATGCAGATTTTTGAGGACATTCACATGAAGGGAAACACTCATGTACTGTTTTATACACAACGCCTCATTCGTTATGAAGACTCAAAAAAGAGGAACAGTTCGTAGAGATTAACAGAGGAAGAGATATTCAAAGAGTGCAAACTGTGTGTGTGTGTGTGTGTGTGTGTGTGTGTGTGTGCGCGTGTGTGCGTGTGTGCGTGTGTGTGCGTGTGTGTGTGTGTGTGTTCTCACAGCCCGGCGAGAAGGGATCCCCTGAGGGAGAGAGAGAAACGGAGCGAGAGAGGAACCACTTGTCTTTTGCCCGACACCTCCACACACACCATCACACACACCTGGGTATGAGCTACAACCTGATGTCAGGACAGTACGACATCTACCAAGGTACGGCGCCACTCTGAGCACACGACGCGCCGGACTGAGACCGGCAACGGCCGATTCAGCCCACTGCTTCATATTCCACATTTGAATAAGAAGATAATTGACCTACTTAAATACAGAATACTCTGTGAAAACTCTGTAAACCCAAAAGAGTTACTTTAAGTTTTTAAAGGTCTAAGTTCTAATTATGCAGCAGAATTTTACCTGCTGTCAGCATCATCGGGGGTGGCAGTAGCTGTCAGTCTGTAGGGACTTGAGTTAGAACGGGAGGGTCACCGGTTCAAGTCCCGGTGCAGATCAAATCTGAAAATCGGTTAATTTGCATTACTAGTTGTATTTCCGATAGGAGAAACATTGAAGGAGAGTTTCTCTTTGATGTGATGTTGAACCGGTCTTTCTGTTCTCCTTCTTCTCTGTGTTTAAGGTTTGAGCTCCAGGTCGCTGGTCTCCAGTCAGCAGGTGTCAGGACACTCCTCTACAGGTGAGACTGCTGTTTATATCAGACTGTGAGAATCTGAGCTTTACATCTGTCCCTTTGGTTACAATTAAATTGAAGGCTGGGCCCAAGTTCAACACGCTGAACTCCGGAGCTGGTTTTAAGGGTTTTTTATTGTTCCAAAACAAAGCAGTAAAAGGTGGATAATGTGGCAGGTGGGCAGGCTGGTAGGAAAAAAAAAAAGAGACAAAGACTTTCAAAAAACTCTTGATGAAACATGGTCTTAATGTCACATTTTAAAACCGCCTTTGAATGATTCACATAATGGATAAATAGAGAGAAGCTTCAAGGTTTGACAGTGTTGTCAAATTATGTATGACAATCAGATGGAGACTTATTCTTAAATGACAAATACAACATGCAATGCTCCCCTCACATGTGTGCACCTCTATAGAACTAAAACCATGACACACACACACACACACACACACACACACACACACACACACACACACGCGCGCGCACACACTGGTAAATTAGCCCCAGTCCTCGTCTCGTTGGCTCTGTGATTTTCTTTTCAATCTCTTAAATGATTTGTCTCGTCTGAGCTGAATATTTTCTCCACCTCTCGGATCAGCCTCGCAGATTATCCACTAAATTTGCATTTTATGAATTGAATTGGCAAAATTTTCCTTTCATGAGATGCAAACCGGGAGCAGAATGAGCCGGAGGCTCGTCTGGTCTGCAGATCAGCCGTCTGCTGGATCAATAAATGAATACAAGTCTAACCCTTCTCTCCTGAGACACGCGGCTCTCTGATATTTCTGCATTTTCATCCAGGGAATCATTATCTCATCTGCATTGTTTTCACATGTTTGGAAAGTCCACATGTCTCTGCCTTTGTTTGAAACAATGCAGAATGAATCTGACAGACAGTTT
The DNA here is from genome assembly GCF_963584025.1 of Labrus mixtus. Classification (NCBI taxonomy): domain Eukaryota; kingdom Metazoa; phylum Chordata; class Actinopteri; order Labriformes; family Labridae; genus Labrus; species Labrus mixtus. The sequence goes on from NC_083616.1 coordinate 26,971,954, forward strand.
AAAGCTGATTTACAGGAGAGACGCTGACAGAGGCAGTGACAGGAACAACCGGACTTTAAAGGCAGGGTTTGTTGTTAGCATTCCCTCAGTCACTTACATGAACGAGCGCCGTGGCTCCAGAAGTGGACCTCAGCTCATCGTTTGCATTGTGTAGAAACTACGTCGTCTCATGTCTCATTCAGCGCTAAGTTAACTCATTCCCCACCTCCTCTCTCTCTTTCTGATTTCTCTGTCTGCTGTCCTGTGGTTAATTAAAGGCACAAAATGCACAAAAGTAAACCTAAAAAAGATAGAAGAAGCGTATCATTGGCAATGCATTGTGGGATTTGTAGTTCAGCGGCTCCGGAAGCAAATTATGCACACAATCTTGCACCTTTGCCTTTTTCTGAGTTTTTCAACGATGTTAAATGTTTTATAGTCACAAGTATTGGGGTAGCTGGTTGTCATGGTTACAGGCTTCAGTCTCTTCATATAAAGATTTTGTGAAATGTAAATGGAGAATCTGAACGGGGAAATTTACTAGAAAACATGGGAGGTCACTGTTGAACTCTAATTGTGATCCTGAACACCTGCTGTCTTTTTGAAGAGTTTGTACTTTTTGATTCTATCGATCATTAAAGGAACAGAGACTGTATCAAACTTTTCAACAGCCTTAGGCCCCGTGTCCATCGAGCGTTTTTATCTGAGCGCCACCGTCTTTTTACAGTTGTTTTCAATGAGCAGAAAGCTTTCTCAGCAGAAAGCAACCGACTGGAGAAAAAAGCACAGCATCTTTTTTTACAAGCGCTCCTCCACTTTTGTGCAGCCGCTCCGAGCGCTTTCAACTTTTCAGGAAGGCGCTGTTGACATCACTGGCGCTCTTTTCCAGATGTATGATATTCCCCGTAGTTTTGCAGCCTAAGGATTGCGTCTTGTATCAATAGCCTCTCTGCTCCGCATCTGATCGGGAAATAAACGATTTAAAAATTAAAAAAACATGCTGTAAAAAGTAACGGAGCATACAGCGGCCGAATGTCAACGGACTGTTGCCATAGAGACAGGACTGATGAGCAACGCGTCATGCAAGTGCTCCCGACTCCCAAACCGACAGCCAGCGCTTTTCTGCCTGGAGAAAACACTAGGTGGAAACAGGGTCTTAGTCTGAAGCTCATGTCTTCTTGTGTGAAGTGTTGAGTGTAGTTCCTCTGTTTAACGTCTGATATGTGAATTTCTGTTTCATGTTTTTGTCTCCACAGACAGCGAAGGGAAGAAGTAGGACCATGTGACCACGTCTCACATGAGGAACGGCCGATCTATCAGACATCAATTCCATGGTGTTGAATAAGCTTCGCCTCGCTGAGAGGCAGAGAACTGAAATAAAATAAAAAATAAAAACCTCTTTCATTTCTTACTAATGATCACCACCCTGTTTTATAAGACGTCGTGGAGGAGCGGACGGGCAGAAAGCAGGAGGACGATCTGTACAAATCCACGTCTCAGACTCTTAAAGCTTTTGTTGCAGAAGTTTGACAGAAGCAGGAAGCACTCAGCCGAGCCGCGCTGAGGGGTTCAGTTTATAAAATGCACATATATGGAAGTGTAAAATGATGATGTGACTGAATGTACTGATGACGACTTACTTTATCCCAATAGTGTTGCTCATTTTTTAAAGACTCCTGTTGGGAAGCAGCATTAGGAAGCTACAAAGTCTATTATTCTCCTTATTGTCCTCCTGATTATTGAAGTGCTCCTCCTCCCTCCATAGTGCTGACGCTACATTTGTATTACTAACCTGTACTTGAGCGTAACCATGTTGATTGTATTGTCTTTATGTGAGAGTAAACCTTCACATCGACCTGCCCTGTGCCATGTAGGAGCCCAGTGCTGTAAATATTCTGTACAGATTCATGGCAGAGCACTAACATGCTTTCTATGTCGACGTCCATCAGCCGAGCGTGGGAGCAGCGGCCAGGGCGGGGAAAAAAAAAAACCTGCAGGAACCAGAACAAATAATCCTAAACCAGCTAAATCCAGTTCAGCAGTTTAACGTTCATACACGTGTTACAGAGATGTTAGCTAGGTTGCATGCATGATGTTTTTGCACACATTCCTGAGTGCGTCATTTCTAGATGTAACGCTGAGGACAGACTACAATGGTCACTTTGACGGATTAGGCGATCACAGAGCCATAAAGTCGGGCTGTTACTTAAACGGCAGACCTGACAGACGTGATGACGTTGGAAGGAATATGGGCGGGGCTAGACGACACCCTGAAAGAAGTCTGTGAACAAAAACTACCAAAGCTGTTGATGCCAGGGACCGACAAACTTTTCCTCTGTCTCATAGTTCCGTCGCGTGGCTCAAAACTTCATCGCTCTTCTTTTGCTTCGCCATTTTGTTGTGGCTGTTGCGGTGCAGAGCGCTCTGTGCTCTCATTGGTCAACATTACTGACACTGACACAACACACTGCCGGACGGCGTCCTGCCTGTTGATAGTTAATGTACTCAACTGTGAAACGACTATTCGAAGGTGGGAAAGTTAAATATCGTTGCTTTAAGAGGCTAAATTTGCGTTGCATGACTGTCAACATTTGTGTATATTCTTAGTCAAACTGAACAGAAGAATGAAAGATAAGAATTTAATCCACGATCATCAGCTGAGATTTTAAATGTCATAATGCTGCTGAAATCAGAGGTACAAACTGGGGCTCATTGATTTCAAACAAAACTTGTTCTGGTTCAGGTAGAAGTGATTGTACCCGACCTAAAAAGCCTCTGCATGTTTCTAATAAGCTCCACGAGCAGAAACGTGCTCAAACAATATTGGAGATGCTTTTGAAAAATGGAGAGAGGTTAGAACACAGAAAGGTTTACAGACCGATGCAGAGCTGGATAAACACTGAAGCTTCAGAGTCCACCACATGGTGACCTGCGTGAGCATCCACTCTAGAGAGAGCTGTCTCCGGGGGAGACAGTTTAGAATTCGGACTGCAGTACCCATTTTGAACACTAGGTGTCAGAGTTACATATTGCTCCTTTAAGAAGGGATGGGCTTCTATTTAAAGTTTTACGGTATAAGATGAGTAATGTTAACTCAATTTAAAAAGATACGTCTCGTAGTGATGCAGAAGTTCAGGAGAAACTCCGACGTCAGACCTCCCACAATCCTTTGCGCTGCCCCTGCTCCCATGCAACCTACACGCTAACTAGCTCAGTGCAGAGCCTCTGATAGACCAAAGGGTCTGTTTTTTTAAATATTGATGCCACACCATCATCGACAAAAACAAGGAACATGTGGAAACAGAGTTGAGATGATTGGACAGATTTCTCACCGTGACAAAGTCCTGGGACATTTAAACCAGTGGTTCTCAACTGGTCTCGACCCACCACCCACTCCTTCATGAAAAATCAGGACCCAAATTTCTGATATTTTCCAACCAATCACATTTCATTAAAATTACAAAAGAAGAATGTTTACACTAAATATCTAAATTAATTAAAAATCTACTAAACTTATGTTATGTATGTTTTGTTGTTGAGTACTTGCATTACCTCAAATATTTCCAACAGTTATCAAAGCCAGAGAAATCCTTCATTTTATAGTTGCGGTCGCAGTGGCCGCCATGACAGAAACAACATGTTTATCGTTGCCATGGAAACACAGGACGTTACATCAAAGACCGCTGCATAAAGAAGCGTGAGCTGCTACTGAAAGCTGCCGTACTGTTGCTGTATGAGCTGCTCATCATGTAGATTATATACTCGGATACATTAGCTCGTCTGAAAACATAACCTCTTTCTCAGGTCGGTTTCACCCGATCGTCATGACTACGGTCAACTTGTAGCTTGTTTTTTTCGGGGTTGGGGGGGGTCAGTGAGTCGCAGAGGGAATCACTCCCATGATTCCCCACCACAGTCTACGTCATATTTTGTTGTTGTTTTCATTGACAGCCCCCTGGTGGCGGGATTTATATGCGGTGCGTTTTAATGAAAAATGGTGGAGCTTGGACCTCAGACTGAAAACGGCCTTGTGGCCCTCTTTTGGGTGCTGACTCACCAGTTGAGAACTACTGATTTAAACCATCGATAAGTCAAGTCAGTTTGGCTAATGTTTCCTGTTTTTGAATGACACTTTTTGTCTTTGGTGAAAATAGTTAGGGAAGGAAAAATCGGAGTTGAATTTGCTACAATCGTTCAAATTAAGGTACATCGTTAATCTCTTAAAGTCACAAAGTTTGGGCTTCACTTTTCGTGTTTCGCTGAGCTGATATGTCTGAAATAACCATCTTCTAACCCTTAAATACTGTTCGTATTCAACACCTTCATGACCAGGAATTACCTCATAACCTGTGACTGTACTAACCTCTGAACTACAGATCTATTCAGAATGTGTAAATACCTTATCTGACATTAATAAATGGATGATTAATGCCGACTCAGTGTTTCAGAGAGCAGGGACAGTGTGTAGAGTTTCACACTCTCGCTACATTTTTCTTGATTTGATACAGGTCAAATTCGACCCAGAACAGCCTCAATGCACGGAAATGTGTAGAACATGTAGGCCCAGAACATTATTTAAAATGGAATTTGTGTGAATTTTGGGTCCCTGTAGGACAAGGCATGCAATGTTTCGAACTACAACAACAACATGTAGGGTGTTTTTACTGATGTCAAATATCAGATTTGATCCGAACAGTGATGCGGAGAGCGCTCAAATTCTTACTTAAAGGATTTCCATTTTGTTTGCAGAATGCAGCACAATGCATTGTTCATGTAAAGTACAAACTCTCGGTCCACGCGACCCCGTCCTCGTCTATCAGCGGCTCTGCCTCACCTGCACAACACCTCACCTGCATATAGTATCAGTGATCGTTCTATTACTTGAATATAGTGCTATGAACTCTGTTTACAAAACGCTGTCATCTTCTGGGAGACACAGTGTTGTCTTATAAAGGCTGCTCGGTTTGTTCAGTTTATCCACACACACACATAGACACACACATACACACACATACACACACACACACACACACACCAGCTGTATCCAGTTAATGACACACTGAAACATAAACAATAAACATTCAAAACCTGCTGTTGCTTTTTTATACTGTATATGCCTTAATTCATATGTTTGGCAATCATGATTAAAGGATGTTTATATATATAAATATATCTTCTTTTCTGAGTCTGTGGAGTTTTTTGTCTTTATATGTGACACCAAACACGTACATGTTCAGCTGCTGCATTGATGCATTTTGGTGGTGCAGTGGTTAGTGCTGTCCCCTCACAGCGAGGAGGTTCCTGGTTTGAATCCCCGTCTGACAGGAGCCTCTTTGTTTGGAATTTGCATGTTCTCCCCGTGCATGTGTGGGTTCTCTCCGGCTTCCTCCCACAGTCCAAAGACATGCTTGTTAGGTTAGCTGGTGACTCTAAATTGTCCGTAGGTGTGACTGTGACTGTGGCTGGTTGTCTGTCTCTATATGTCAGCCCTGTGATTGGCTGGTGAACAGTCCAGGGTGTAAACCCGCCTCTTGCCAAATGGCTTCAGCCCCCAAAAGGTTAAAAGCGGTATAGATAATGGATGGATGTTCGAGCATGTTATGATAACACTATAAAGGTTTACTCAACAAATCAGAAAGTTTTGGTACCAAAGAATTAAAAGGTTACAAAAACAGCCTCTCTGCATTAAATATAAAATGTAAATATATTGATTCAAACCTTTAGAATATTAAATCGCAATTTATCACGTTTTTAATCGCTTGTTTGAAATTCCATTATTTTGCATTTAAAAATAAAAAAATGTAGGTTTTTATTTTATTAGTGATACAATAAAATGCAGAGTTACCCTTTTAAGAATGATGGATATTTTAGAATTGAATCACAAATGTTGATGAATTTAAATCTGTAATAATTGTATTTATTTATATAAAGTTTTCTTGGTGGGCGTGTTGCCTTTAATGGATGAAGGGACAACTGAAGAGCGACAGGAAATGTCTGGAGGAGAGAGTGTGGGATAACATGCAGCAAAGCGTCAGTGTCGGATTCAAACCCACGGCGGCTGCAATGAGGACTACAGCCTGTATACATAGAGCGTATGACATAAACCCTAGTCTATTTTGCACCCCAATCTGTAAATTATGTAAAAGCTAAAGCAGTTATAGTGGGCTTATTTGAAATAGGGTGCTTTATCTATGGTTAATACTGTATGTTTTTTATTTATTTTAATATTGTAAAAATTGTATAAATCTGCAAAGTTGTTTGTCATTTCAGATTTATTTAAATCTAGAAAAAATTTAATTTTTTATAAAGTTCTTATTTGCATAACCTGAGGAAATAATTTGCAAGGCCATAACTATTTTTATTTTATTTTTTTGCGAAAGATAATATTTGGTGTATTAAATTTAAATATTTCATAACGCCATGCGATGAGAAGTTAGATATTTTATATATTTTGAACAAATCAATTGGATTTTATCCATTGGTAATGGCAGAAATATTGTAATATACTCTCATCAGACAGCATTTTTTATCAGGAGAAGACAATGTCAAGGTCCTGCAGTTCCACCTCCCACCAGCAGAGGGCGCAGAACACTGACGCGTCTCCGTCATCACTTCCGCTTCTAAACCAAAAATGGGTGGCGCCAAAGCTTGACAACAAAGCGGCTGATCGCTCCCCGCAACGGACCGCCAGCGTCCGAGTGATTCAAAAACAATACGATTTACTGAAGCCGTGTGTCCTCAAATATGTTCTGAATCAAGCGAAGGAGAAGAGAAGAGTTTATCCGCTGGAATAAAGAGTTTAAAAGTTGTTACAAATGTCATCATGGCGGCGAAAACAGACCAACTGCTGATCGTTGTGTTCATCCTGGAAGGTGAGCAGATTATTAACCGTTTAACTTTACGTCATCAAAGGTAACACAGTCGGTGTTAACTTCACATAAAACTACTTGTTTTATTATTTACAGAACCAGTAAACACTAGTTAACTCACCAGTGTCATATTTAAAATCAGCCTGTTGCTGCCGACCTGAAGTAGAGTTAATTAATTTATTTAATATTTAATTTAAAGTTTTAAAGTTAAAACCCTCAGACAGTTTGATTTAACCCTCTGACGTCATTAAGGACAAAAATGTCAACTTCCAAAAAACTCCTATAAAAATAGTACAGATTAATATTTATTCAACATCTTCAGCTCTGATCAAAACTGTAAAACATTCAATCATTTTAAGGATTTTAACCCTTTAGATTCCAGTTTGATTACTTGATGTTATTATTATTTTTTTTTTAATGAAAATATCCTTGAAATGATTTTGGTAGTTTTGAGCAGGGCAGAAGCTGTTGGCAGCAGCCCCCCCCCCCACTGTCACTTACATGTGAGAGGGAGGGACCACCAACCCTTTCCTCCAATCAAGAATATGTTTTAACTGTGACAGGAAGACGTCCAGAGCCGATGACAGCTTGATATTTTAAAGTCACATGTCGCCTGCTGCTCCTTCAGCAGGTGTCTGAATGAGAGATACCGCAGGTCCTTCCTTCCTGCTGCAGTCACACTGTTTAACCAAGCCTGCTCCCAGCAGATCACAACACACACACACACACAACTGGACAACTCACTCTGACTTTGTGCAATAATAATGTTATATTAATGTTTATTATGTTTATCAAACCACTTTGTGCAATAACATGTTACACTTTATGTGCACTCTGTGTTACACTGAATATTACGGACTATACTTTTGTCAAATAGCTGATCTATTTTTTATTTTTTTAATACATTTTTTAGAATCTATTTTTTGTACATTTTTAATTTTTCTTTTTATATTTAAATTGTACTGTGTTCACTTTTTGTCTGCAATCTTTGCTCTTTGCTGCTGTAACAATGTAAATTTCCCCATTGTGGGATAAAAAAGGATTATCTTATCTTATCTTATCTTAGCTGTTGCCATACCAGACATGTTGATATAATACTCATCAAAATCATGATACCTTTTTCGATACCATGGCAACAAATGTAGACGTCAAAGGCACTTAATTGAGGGGTAATTCATAGTTAGTGGCCAAAGGATGCAGTCCTGCAAACTGTCTAAATTGGTTTCCAACTTGCTTGTGCAATTTAGACAGTTTGCAGAGTTTCCTCATTGATTACTCTGTTGTAAGCAGTAAATATGTATCATCAAGATATTCTGTGATGTGCTAAAGCTTCTGTTGGACAACACATCTACGATCAACTTCTAAAATCTTTTGTGAGTTGAACTCACAGAGATTAACCGGCTTCAGATTGTAAATGTTATAGTCATCGTTCCAGCAGCTTCTCTGTAAACACGTGGAAGTTCACTCGTCTTTCCTCCCCTAGGGCGTCACTTTCCAAAGAACCCGCGGCTCAGTCTGATGGTCCAGGCGAGCTTCGATGGCGAGCAGCTGGCCACAGACCCAGTGGAGCACAGAGAGCAGCCGCAGTTCAGCACCGAGCTGGCCTGGGAGCTGGACCGCAGGACGCTGCACCAACACAGGTCTGTCCGCAGCTTCCACACGTGTTTACTGTCAGCTGAACATGTCCTCCCTCTAACTTTACATTTTGGTCCTGAATGCTCTGGATTTGTTTGGACCAGAGAAGGCAGGCGGTTTTAAGGCGACCCCCACACGGCCGTTTTGGACGCCCCTCCGTTTGCCAGATGCTTTTTAAATAGTTTGCTGTGTCATCATCGTGAGGTTTTATGACCGTTTCCTCACCTCAGGCTGCAGAGAACTCCCATCAAGCTTCAGTGTTTTGCGGTCGACTCTGTGAGTAGGAGGAGAGAGAGCGTGGGCTACATCGTGCTGGACCTCCGATCTGTGCAGGAGGTCAAACAGGTAAACATCTCCTCCTCCTCCTCCTCCTCCTCCTCCTCCTCCTCCCATCTTTTACTCTCAGTGTTATCGTGTTTGTGTTCACTGTGACCAGCTAAATGCAATCTGAGGAAGGCCTGACATGAGAGTGTCAATGTGTGTGTGTGTGTCAGGAGCCGCGCTGGTACCCTCTGCTGAGCAGTAAATACACCAAACAGAGGCCGGCCCTCCTGCTCAGCATGCTGCTGGAGAAGGACACCAAACCGTCCGAACCCTCTCCTGATAGGTTCAAAGCCAAGAAGGCCCCGCCCCGACAAGGTCAGCTGCTTCTTCAGTACCGTTTGATTTCTGATGTTCTGCTCTCTCTTCTATGTTTTTCTCTTCTTTCTGTAGAAACATCAATCTCACATTAGAGCTTCAACGGACACATTTCAAATATTATTTTATGATAATTTAGGTTATATTTTTTAGAATTAAAAGCCAAACTTCTCAGGTTTTAGTGTCTTTAATCTTGATAATAAGTACTACAGTACTGTACAGTGCTGTTCTGTTTCAGTGTTAGGATTCTGTGTTAGCATGTTTAGTGTGTTTACATGATCATTATCAGACACTTCCTGCGCTGATAAAAGGACGAGCAGAAGTTAACTTTGAAATCCGTTTACATTTCCCAAAACTTGTTTTTTTCCAACCTAATGTTACTGGATTCTGTGTTTTACAACGTATAACTGACACTCGTTTGGTCATTTCTGACATTCGGTCTGTTGGAAATGGTGGAAGGATTTGAAACCGCTCTGCTGAATGAAATGTAGAATAGATGGCGGTGGGATTTCTAGGCTTATTTACATCCACAGTTTCTGCAGCTCTGCCGCGTTCTCTGCTTGTTTGTGTACAGGAAACCATGGCGACTGACACCGAGCGTGTTATGTTGGCGATGAAGATGATAAATATTAAGCAGCCGTTGATTGGCGTTAACTTGTAGCGTTTCTTCCTTCTGCAGAATTTTGACAATGGCGGCAAAACGGGAAACGTTGCAAATGCAGGAAATACAATGCTACCCAGCCGACCAATCACAGGGCTTGCATGCTGCTTCATTTTGATGCATAGTGACATTTCTGAGCAGGTGCACATCAAAGTACGACTAACGTAGTTTTCTGCATAGATACAGTGCGGTTGAACCTTCGGCTAGTGTTGTACTCGAAATCAGTCTTGGTCTCAAGTCTCGACTACAACACTACCTACTCGATTACATCTGGTACATACATATCTTTATATGGGTATACACCTCTTATACCTCCTGGATTTGTTTTTATTACAAAGAAGGATCTGTTTACCCCCTGATGTTCTGTAAGGTTTAAATCTGTTGTTTGAAATTTTTGTTTTCTGTCGTCGTAGGATCTCCTGCGGTAACTGATCTCCTCCCTGAGCAGCTGGAGGCCACACTGATCCCAGATCAGGGGTACCATCAGGTCGGGCCTGCAGATCTCTGCTCCGACATGTTCGTCCTCTCCGTCACCGTCGCCTTCGCTACCAAACTGGAACAGGTAAACACGTCACCTCTGACCTCTGACCTCTGACCTGTGATTGATAATTCCAACCACCTGTGATGTGACCAGGATTTGAAGTTTTGTTGTGTCTTCAGGTGATGAAGCTAACGTGTCAACATAAATAAATCAGATGGATCATATCTGGAGGTTAATGAAAGAAGTTTTTGCTGTCACTGATAATTGCTTTTCGTCAGTTTTAACTCATAATAACAAATTGGATGGGTTTAAAAAAGAAAATTGCTTTTCTGATTTAAATTTGATTCTGATATCGATTCATAAAATCCAAAGATCATTTAATAGGCTATATTTCCTTTCCCCCCATCCATTGAAATCAGTTTGTATGGTGTATATTAGTGATCGCATATTCGGTCTCTGATTGGTCGACAGACCAACACGAGCAAAAAAAAAAACATGGCTGTGTTAGCGGTGCGAGCTCACTGAAGTGACACTATATTTTGTACATAAATGAATCGTGGTGGATTACATTTACACGAAGCCTTAGGAACACAAAACCAAAAATGTTTCCTTGTTCCCTCAGTTGATCCCCAGCACAATGAAACTGTCTGCAGAGGGCTCCGAGTTCTTCTTCTACTACTCTTTACTCAGTAACGACATCACCAGTGAGCCTTTCCACAACCTGCTGAGCCCAGACTTTGAGCCGGAGCGCGCCTCTGTGCGCATCCGCAGCAGCAAACAGATCCTCCAGACCTTCCTGTCCCAGCAGCCCGGTTTAGAGGTGAGACTTCAGTGAACATCTCATCATTACTTCTTATCCTCCTATCTGTCCTTATTATTTATCGTGTGCTCCTGTGTGTCCTCCTCAGATCCACCTGTGCTGTGGGAATCACTCTCTGGGCAGTACAGACGTCTCTCTCTCCGCTCTGTCCAGTGTGTCTGTCGACCTGGAGACCAAGGCGGCGACTGTGGAGGGAGCGTTTATCCTCGTACCTCCAAAACGCATCAAACAGACGCTGCCGGCTCTGCCTGCAGACCTGCAGCCGACTGTAGGGGTCGCTGTTACTCTGAGGAGGGAGGAGGTCAAACCACAGGTACACACTCCTGGGAAAAGGTTTATTTTAGTTATTTTATGAGACTTACTAAATCTTCTACTGTTTCCTTTTCACCATCAGTCTCCTCACTGCAAAGATAAAGTTATAATGTAGATTCATATAGAGTGATTCATGCAGTCGAAGAGAGTGATAATAGTGCAGAAGGAAAAGGAACAGTCGTGGTTTTTGCTCATACATAACCCAGTTTATTTGGGGTTGGATTAGTTCCTGGCCTCAACAAAGACAGAAGCTCTCATGTAGTGTGAGCATCACTTTATACTGACATTTCACCTTCTGTTTTTTCTGCAGTCTTTGGGCAGTAAAGAAGCAGGAGGAGGTCAGAAAAAGTCCAACCCTCCATCACACCTTCCTCCCTCTGTTCCTCCTGCAGACCAGAGACCTCTGAGCTCCTCTCCAGTCAGAAAACCTCCTGACTCTTCTCCTCCTGCTGCTCCTCTTTCTCCTGCATCGTCTCACACAGAGAGTGAAGCAGAGAGTCTGTTAGAGGAGCTTCGGCACAGAGAAGACCTGGCAGGTGAGGCTGGAAAAGCTACACGTCACCTTTAAATCAGACTGACAGAGAGTAAATATTTCATCTTGAATGTTAATGCAGCTGCAGATCTGGAGGCTCCCGTGCAGCAGCAGCAGCAGCAGCAGAGTCAGACTGAAGCTGCAGCAGAGGGCGCAGCGTCATCTGTCAGCGTCTCTGCTCCCAAAGTGTCCATCCCCTCCTCCGCCCATCACTTCTGCTTCTCTCTGGACCTCCGCAGCCTCAGGAACCTCAGCCTGACTCACCCCATCAACGCTACACTCAGGTAGACCACTTCATCTTCTCTGAGGTTTTGAACCTGAATCAACCGAGCAGAGCGTTCTTCTTCTTCTGTTTGTAATAACAGTTTTTACACCTCAAGTGAGAACTGGATCTCAAACGGCTGAAGGCAGGGTCAACCCTAACAAACCAACAAATGTCGCTCCTACAATCTGGTGAAAAAAACAAATCCGGATCATCTCCAGGAGCTTGTTTTATACAAACATTCAGGACAAACTGTTCACAGAAAGATCAAATTAAATCTTTCTGTGAATTACAAGTTTGCAGTGATCTACAGAAACACGTTCTTAGTCTCATGTAAGCTTTGACAGAGTTGAACACACACACACACACACACACACACACACACACACACACCGCACATCCCATTCATTCATTCATCAGCAGCAGCGTTCTTAATGTTGTTTATGTGTGTTTGTCGTGTTGCAGATATTCCTACCAGTTCTTCGGCAGTGCAGCTCCGATCATGACGAACCCTCCCGTTGAGCTGCAGAGGAACATGGAGGTTTCTCTGCCTCAGTTGTACTGCGCCTTCGACTTCGCCGCTCTGCCTCAACAGCTACAGGACACCTTCCTCAGGTACACACACACACACACACACACACACACACACACACACACACACACACACACACACACACACACACACATGCTTAAATCCTACACACATGTGGATAGAGTGTCCTGATCTCATCTGACATTAACTGATTTATTAAATAAAAGATTCATCATGATGGGCGCTGGTGATGCGTGGTTGGTGCGCATGCCCCATGTGTGGAGTCCTCCAGTCGGGCGGCCCGGGTTCAAGTCCGACCTGTGTCTCCTTTCCTGCATGTCATTCCCCACTCTCTCTCTCCCTGATTTCCGACTCTATCCGCTGTCCTATCTCTGGGATAAAGGCACGAAAAGCCAAAAAATCAATAAAAAAAAGATGAATCAAAATATAATTTATTTAAGCCGGGAAATCAGATCAAAGTTGAGGAAAAGATCCAACAGTCGATGAAACAGAGAAAAGACTGACTACTAAAAAAATGCGACATTTCTTTGTTCACGCTTTATTGTTAGGTGTTTTTTTCTTCTTCATCTGAATGTTTTGTCTATAAACATCTTAGAAAATAAGCTTTCTAAGATCGTGTCGACAGCAGACCTGATAGTGGGCAAACCACAGAAGCCTCTGTCTCAATGATTTACTGATAGGACGAGGAGATACGAGCAGATAAATCACATCCTCTCTTCTGCCAGTTTGAGCCTCGGAGATCTAGAGAGTCCCTCATGAAGCTAAAATGTATTTGAGACGTCATTTAAACCGACTGGGATAAACATCCTTAACCTTACAACATGACTGATGAGATCTAAACACTGATATGTTTTAATGTGTAGCTGCTCTGCTCTCCAGATTTATTCTACTCTATGAAGTATTATTAAGCTCACTCAACAAAGAGACTGGTTTCAATGTGTCTCCAGTGGTGGGACAAAGGCGATCCATGTCTGTGAACAGTACAGGTTTTGTTAAATTGTTACAGTCATACTTCACACGGATGTTGTGATGACATCATGTAAAATCCTCTAAGGCCACCAGAGGGCGCTGTAGGACTGTGTATGTTCAGTGTGCAGTGTGTTGAGACTGTGCGTGTGTTTTTAGAGTTCCCTTGGTGGTGGAGGTGTGGCACAGAGACACCACCTGCAGAGACCAGCTGATTGGACGAGCCTCCGTCCAGCTGTCTCACCTGCTGAGCTCTGAGAGGAGCCCACTGACGGCCTCCACGGGAGAGGAGGGCTGGAGACAGACGCACCAGGACCGGATCCCCGTGGTCACATCTCAGCGGTGAGAAAAGCAGCACTGACTCTCCGGCTGATCTGATCTCGAGCTGCGTCTTTTTTCAATGATCAATAAACGTGTTTCCCGTCCTTCAGCCCCGCGGAGAAGGTCGCAGAGCTGAGCTACGTGGCCACTCTGGAGGACCTGGGACTGGTTAGAGCCAGAGAAGTCATCGTGTCCGACTCTTCACAGGTGAGACAGGTGTGTGTGTGTGTTCATAAATCAGACAGCTGCATCTTTTAACTTTAACAGATGAAGAACAGCAAATGCTTTAACTCATGGAGGAGGGAAAGTTTTGATGTTCTGTTTTGATATTTATTTATTTTTTAATAAAATATTAGACCACATCTGTCCCATGCATAAAAAAAGCTCTTATTTTCAAGGTATAGTATGCAATATTAACAATAGAGGAGTAAACCTTTAAACCATCCTGAACACTGCACTGAACTGAAGATATAAATGCTTATTAGGTCGTGTCAGGTGTGGGTCTATTACAGATATATTGGTTATATTAGTTATATAGTACTGATAGTTATATCAGTGCTTTTTTTTCCAATAATCACAGACAGGACATGTTTTATTACAGAACATAAAGTTCAGAAACAAATACTGTCATCATGCAGTTTGTCCAGCAGAGGGCGCTCTGAGTCCTCTCAGTCAGTCTGCAGCAGATGAAGCGGAGCATCCCAGCTGAGCAGACAGTCGTCCACATTATTAATGTCTGTTTGTCTGAATATCAGGGACATATTACTGCTGAATGAAGAATGTTTAGAGATTAATGACAAACTGAAAAACTCATGTTAATAATTCAACAAAGAAAGTATAATCCTTCATACGGCCTAACGTGGAGATATTTTACCCGTCTTATTCTCTTGTGTCTTCAGAACGAGCCTGCCGTCCCCACACAGCTGCCCCCCCACCCTGCACCACTCAGAACTGCTGCCCCCACTCAGAACCCGCCCCCGCTGGACCCCACGGCCCCCAGAGAAACCCTGGAGTACCGGACGGCCCTGGAGCTGGAGCTGTGGAAGGAGGAGCAGGAGGATCTGTTTGACGATCAGGTAAACTCAGGACGGAGACATGAGAGCAGGTGAACGTATCAGGACTACCTACAGAAGAATGTTTAATTAAAGAACAATGCAGCAGCCAGTATGTCCTCCTTCTGAGTTTAGATTCTGGTCCTGAATGCTCTGGATTTGTTTGGACCAGAGAAGGTAGGCGGTTCCAAGGCGACTCCGCCACACGGCCGTTTTGGATGCCCCTCGGTTTGCCAGATATGAGAGCAGCTCTCTAATGTTTAGTATTTGGACTGCAGTACCCATTTTAAACACTAGGTGTCAGAGTTACATATTGCTCCTTTAAGGTTTTTTTTTTCCTACACTCGCATTGTTTTTTTTGTTTTTTTTACATCAAAATGACTCAATTTAAAAATGTTTTATTCATGCTTTTAGGTTTATAGACTTGCATAAACCTTTAGGTTAGGCTAAACAGATTGTAAGTATATCAAAATAGTTGGCAATAATTCAGGAAATGACTTTACAGTAAGCTAAGCAGACTCACCAATGTAGGCACAGATTAACTGTTTCTATTGCAGAGACTGAAGGGTTAAACTACTTTGTGTTTATTCTTGTGTTTATGTGTGTGTTTGTTTCAGTTGAGGAAGAAGGAGCTGAGCCACATGCAGGCTCTGGCCGAGGAGTGGAGGAGGAGAGACAGAGAGAGAGAAGCTCTGGTGAAGAAGAAGGTGGAGAGTGATAAACACATCTCAGTAGATTTACAGCAAAGTTTCCCTCTTCATATAAACTCATGGGACAGTTCAATGTGAGTGTAATAACCTCTGACAGCTCCTGTTTTCTCCTCTCTTTTTGTCCTCCACTTGTCAGGAGGTGGAGTATAACGTGTTGGAGGAGAAGCTTCAGAAGACTCTGAGTGATCTGGAGAGAAGAGAGAAACAGCTGGCGGAGGCCGAGCTGGAGGTCAGAGTCATCTTTGTTACCTTTCTGTTGGGGTGCCAAGGGTGCCGACCCGACCCTAAAGGATCTTTATTAATAATAAAAATAATACATTTATAATGTAATAACTTTACATTTGAAGGAAATCTGAAAGTGCTACAACTGGAATAAAACGTAAAAGCAAAGGTTTTAGGGAAAGGCTCTTTTAAAGGGAAACCCTTAATAAAGGAGTCCACAGTCTGTGGGGTCCTCTGGGGGGTCAGGGAGAGGAATCCACAGACGTGGGTCGGCAGAGTAGAGTAGAAGGCTCTGCCCCCCATAGAGCTGAGCTTAGTCCGGGGGGGTTTGGAGGCAGTTGGTGGCGGCAGATCAGAGGCGTCTTGTGCTGGTTTGTGGGGTGAGCAGTTCTTTAAGGTATGGAGGGGGAGTGCCGTGTATGCATTCATGTGAAGTAATGAGATTTTATATTCGATCCTGAGGGAGACGGGAAGCCAGTGTAGTGAGTGCAGGGTGGGTGTGATGTGTATTAGCCAGAGTTCTGAACATTTTGGTGGCATTTTATCACACTGAATTGCGACTCTGTGAAAAACAGTGAGCTTAAGTTCACCACATAACAGACTGCATGTCGTAGCTGCTGCAGGACGGAGCAAATCACATGCTGCATTCAATCCAGGAATATTTGTAGTGATCTGCTGTGAGAGGAGAAAACGAAACATGCTATTCACCTGCACTAAAATAATGTAATTGTGCTCTATTTCTGTACTGAGGTTTAAATGTACTGCACAGTCAGATTAATAAAAGGATCTAAACATCATCCCTCTACTCTCTCAACCCTCATGGTGCGTTCAGACTCAGCGGCTGCAGAGGGAGCTGAGGGCCGAACATGATCTGACTCAGAGGGCGCTGCAGGAGAGCAGCAGGAGGCTGCAGCAGGACTTTGACCACCGGGCGGCGCTGGAGAGAGAACGAGTCCGTCTGATGGAGGAGGAGAGAGGCCGGCTGCTGCAGCAGGTACAGACACAGAAAGAGAGGGAGAGAGAGAGAGAGAGAGGAGCTGATACATGATCCCTCTGGTTTAACTCTTGTGTGTGACGTTCAGATTGCAGACGGAGAGAGTCGATACAAACAGCTGGAGAAAGAGTTTCAGCTCTACAGAGAACAACAGAACGTCAGACCGGAGTTCAGACTGCAGTCAGAGATCAACCTGCTCACTCTGGAGAAGGTGATCCGCTCCTCCTACATCCCATAAACACATAACTAATCAATACTTCTCGTGTCAGGTGTGAAATTAGAGTTATAGTCTGAGAAAAATCTGCTGAAAGAGGGAATTAAAAAGTTGTTCGCTCTCAATTAAGTGACAGTAAAGTCATTTTCGGTGTGTGTTCCTGCAACTGACAGACACCTGAGAATGTAGGCTGGCTGTGCACGGGGTGGGGGGGGGGGGACTTCTGATATCAGTTTTGTCTACAACGATAGAGGAGAGAAAATAAGCTGACTCGTGTTTTTGAGCGAACAGTTTCCAGGTGTAGAGCTGCTGCTAACGCCAAGACACGATTCATTTACATCGTTTTCATGTTTTCTTTGGGAAGTTTCCTCGAATAAAGTAAAATATCAAACACACAGAGAGCTGACCTGTCACTACTGAGGGAAGCAGACGTTACATTTTGTAGCCTAGCAACAAAGAGTGCCTGTGAGAAGCGCTCTGAAACGGAGGTCGTCTAAAAGCGTGCTCTGTTAACGGACACAGACCTTTAATGTGTTCGTCACTAATCGGTAGGTATCGTGAAGTATTTGGGGATGTCTCGATTGGATCTTAAACATCAGTATTGTGGCTGCTGAAGGAGCTGCTGTCCAGATGTGCGTGACTGATGTTCTTGTTTTCTGATGATTCAGGTGGAGCTGGAGAGGAAGCTGGAGTCCACCACCAAGTCCAAGCTTCACTACAAGCAGCAGTGGGGACGAGCCTTAAAAGAGCTGGCCAGGTTCAAACAGGTACAGGTTATTATTAAATTATTGTTATTCAGACATTTTCAGTAAAGAACAAACTTGACTGTGAAAAGATCTTATATTTGTTATTTTAGATCTTTCAATGGTGCCGTCACAAAGCTCAGCCTTCATCACGTCTTTGTGCGTTCATATTGATTCCGCTATAGCGTAATATTGGCGATAGGACAATAGAAAAGTCTTTAAAAAATCTTCACATCAAGCTTGAACCTTTAATTATAAAATAAGAATTTCCTACATTCAAGTTAAAAAAGCAGCAAATGTACAAGAAACAAAATCCTAAAGATTTAAAAGAGAGAGAGAGGAAAGAAGAGGAAAAAGGAAAAGTCGAGGGATTGAGAAACAGAGATGTGTTTTTAGATCTGAGGAAAAATATTTAGCTCTCTCTCCCCCCACCCTCTCTCTCTCTCTCTAAGTGGGGCTTTTTGCAGTCTAAGTTTTATGTAAACACACACACACTTTCTTCAAGCTTATCTTAAAAACGAATAACTGTTACTGACGTGAACCAGCTGGAGGACCTGACACACATTTTTACTCTCTTCTTCTCTTCTTTGAGCGTCTTTCTGTTCGATTCCCTCTCGTTCCTCCCCGTCTCCCCCGTTCACCAGCTTTCAAGTGTTTCCTTTTTTACAATTCACTCAGCAAAATCTTCTTCTTCTGTCCTCCTTTTAACTCTCAATCGCTCCCTCCATCATGTTCTCTGTATTTCCTGGTTTATCTTTTCTGACCTTTTTCCCTCATCACTAAGTCCTCCTCGACCTTCGATCTATTAGATCATTTCATAACTCGTGTATTCACCTTTTCCTTTCTCTACCTTCATTAAATTCTGTTTTCCTGTTTTTTGTTTAACTTTCTCTCTTTCTCTCTGTAACCTTTGCACTCTTGTTTTTCCTGCTTCACATTTCATTTCTTTCACTTCATAACTCTCTCGTCTTTGTCCGTCATTGTTGACTGTTTTCAGTCTTTTTCTTCTCTCTCTCTCTTTCTCTCTCTCTTAGTGCCACATCCTTGTTAAGAAAACACGCTGTGATTTATTTCACTCTGAGGGGGTTCGTCTCTGCCCCCCCCCCCCTCGTCTATTAATCATCCCTTGGATTGTGTTGAGCAATGAGCTAGCCAGGCGCTAACTGCTCAGACGTCTCACTCTCGCTCTTTTTTATAAAACATCAGGCGAGTGTTTACACGAGCGTCCGTCTCGGCGCTCTGCGGGTTTTAAAGCCGGCTCTTGTTTGGTTTTTCTCGGCCTCTCCTCACCTCTTTATTCTCTCCTCTCAGCGCCTCGCATGGCGTGCTGTTTAGCCCAAGTCGGATCATAAAAATTCTCGTCTTTGGAATAATGTGCTTTTCATCCCTGGAGGTGAAGGCAGCCCGAGGCCGAGCGAGAATGAATGTCCACATCAGAGAGTGGGACTCGCTCTTTTCCATTCAAAATATTGAGACAAGGAGCTTAAGTTGGTCTTTTCAAAGCGAAAATATTGGGACAAAGAGATTAAAGTCGTGAGTGGAGCAGCTGAATGTGGTGTTTTTAAAGCCCCAGTGGAAAATCTCTCTGCTAAATGTGGCTCTTTAGTCGCTCCATGATTCAGCAGAGAACTCAACGTTGTCGTTTTTTTTACAGTCTGTGAAGAAAAAACAGATTTCATTAACGTCTGTAAAAGAAGCCTGAGCAGGAAATATGTATGTATGAACACAAACAGCTGAATTTTTCCCTCAGACTTTCTCCTGTCAGACTCGTAGTACTTTTTACCGCAGCAAGGCCGAGTGGGCTGATGTGAGAACGCCGCAGGATATTCTCTGGAGAATTCACCTCCAGCCAATAGGAGGGGGAGTGACGTTTCTATACTCAATCAAAAGAGGGCTCCACAAGGTTTATTTACTGAACAGTGTTCCACTTAGTCTCTTTGTAGCACAGCGTGCAACACACAATTAATCGGGATGACATTTTCAATCGTGTCACCTTGCGTGTGTGATGGCGAGGGATGCACTCGTGGTAATGACGGCACGTGTCAGCATATTGTCGGTCGCACTGCTGTATGAGACGCAGAAAATGAATGAAAAAATAGGATTTAAATATGCGTCTGATGCACCAGATTTTAGGGATATTTTAGTCTGCGTACTGTTTCTTTAAGAAGTTTTCTGTTGGGAAATGGTTATGAAACGTTTGTGTGAAATCTTCATAAAAACAAGACGGGCGGGGAGTACTGGAGACACACTTTAACAGAAAACACAAGAGCCCGAGTTTAGACGGGTGGTTTTTGAGGAGGGAGAAGTCGTTTGTAAATTTTTTAAATCACTAAATTATGATGTAATCCAGAAAACATGAAACTGTAAAACACGGTTTGACTAAAGCAGGCCATGCTGACCGGTGGTTCTGTTCAGACCTTTCACCTCCGTGCTGACCCCGGAGTCGGTGCTCTCGTTGCTCATTTAGTCGGTTTAAAAACACCCACGCTGTCAGAGTTTGGGGTTCAGATCCCAGAGGAGCCTCCAGACTAAAACTGTCGTCTCTCATGAAGCTGTTTGTGTAAAACTGTCCGTCACAGGGAAAGAACGCGTCGAGCGAAGGGATCGTCAGTGTTACTGGTCTCAGTGGAGAGCGTCTGATGGTTCCCACTGCTCATTCCTGGAATATTCTGGAGCTCCAGACGGGAAGGGTCGGGGGGGGGATTTCATGGAATATTACACAAAAGTTCAAAACAGTTATTTGTTTGTTTTTTCTGAGCCATTACGACGGGAAAAATGGAGCAAGTCATAGACTGTGAAGTTCACCAAGAGGCAGAAAAAAACATTTTGAGTCTTAGAGAAAGAAGTCTGTTAACTGATCCGGTGTAGAAGAAGAACTTTCTATACCTGCTGCATCCTACATACCTATACGACCAATATATCTGTTGAAAATGCTGAGACACTCTCATGTTAACGTCATTACCCCACGTGCAGCCGCCATCGTCTCACAATACAAGCAGCCTGACGTCAGTGGAAATTCCCCCCCCCCCCATTCATCGTGTATTACAAGAAACCAGTTCACTGCTCAAGCATGCTGAGATACAATACGAAAGATGATCCAGGAGACGCTGGCCTTGTTTACAAGACAAGGAGTTCTTGCCTTTATTGGATTCAACAGCTGAAGACAGACAGGAAATATTGGGAGGAGAGAGTGGGGGGGATGACATGCAGCAAAGGGCAGAGGTGAGATTCGGACCCACGGCCGCTACGATAAGGACTATAGCCTCGACAACATGGCGCGTGCGTCAAAACCACTAGGCTATCTGGTGCCCTAAGCACAAAGTTTGGAAAACAGAACTGTCCCTGTTGTCGTGTAAACTGGCAACATGCAGTTCCTCTAAAAACTGAGACTTCTCACACATGTTCATTACACTTCCAGTCAACATTCATGGGCAAGTGACGCTGCAATACCAGATTCGGCCACTATGCTAAATTGGCTTCAATTGCCGGAGCACCTCCTGGGGGCTTGGTCTGTCTACACAAATGTTGTTGCGTTGGTCATTTTTATACATTTACCTCTCATCGCTCTGTAGAAGGAGAGTTTGTGCATGTGCATGTGTGGTTTCATTAAAATGTTACAGCGCCAACTACTGGCCTGGCATGTTTACTACAGCGTCGATTCTGCACTGCAGTTATCAAAAGGTTGAAAACAGAAACAAAAAATGATCCTGTTTTCAGTGAACATGGCCCTGAACTATCCCGAGTGGTGAGCCGTCTTGGCTTTCTGCGTTTATTTTCCGTGTGTTCGTTAGCTGTCAGATGTTGAAGCATGAGGAGTTTTAATTTTGGAGGTCTGCACTTAGGTTATGATACCCTCATCAAAAGAACAGCTTTATCTTAGTATTATATTTTAAAGTATGAAACTGAAAGAGCACCACAGTGGATTATGTGTCTGTGAGGTTCATGTTAAACCCGTGTTCAGACCAGAGCAGCTCTCTCTATCTCAGATAAACACTCCACATTGTTATGCTCCCGTGTGTCTTATCTCTCACTTATCACTTTAAAAACCTGACGGGGAAGCCTGAAAACACGGACCCTAACGTCCCTAACACAACACATACAATCCTGCTGTGGAGATATTTCACCCTGAGAGGAGACAAGCTAATCTTTTTTCTTTTTTCTATTTTCAAAAGAAGTTTAACGATCATTAACATAGTCTCTGTTGGAAATGCACCATAAATTAATCAAACTATAAGTTGATAATGACTGATATTTAAAAAAATCACTTAATGGCCGTCATGAGAAGAGTTAGAAAACAGGATCTGTAAGACTCATTTACTCTGTTCCTCTTTACATAATGTCATAATTCACTTTACATCGGAGCATGAAAACTCTCTCAGGTGTGGAGCTTCCTCCGCTTCAGTCGGTCCGCCTCTTTACACTAAACAGACGTTTTCTAATTTTCCATATTTTCCCATGATTCGAGCCGTTTCGGAAACTCATTTTTCTCCACTGAGACTCCCAGTGGTCCCTGTTCCCCTTCATGTTTTATCCATCACATCCCCAAAAAAAAAAAAAACCCTCGTTCAGTCGGTGAAAAAAACTCCCCGCTGAACTTCCCCAGGTGGAGAGCCGCTCAGAAAACTTGATGTGAGCTGAGAAGTGCGTCCGCGTGTGAGCGATGATGAAAGTGTTTGTGCGAGACGTCCTCCCACAGCTGTTGACCTCTGTAAGTCTGTAAGTGAAGGAGAGTAATGGAGGGGAAGGTGGGGGGGGGGGGGAGACGGGGGAGGAGAAGTCAATCTGAGGTCATCCATCCCCCCCAAAAAATAAACCCCCGGACTGACTTGAAACTCCACTCAGCTCGTTTAGACTTCCTCGCTGGTCTGCCGTCGTCTCTCTGAAGCTCACAGTTTGTCTACTTTTGCATTATTTTCATCATCTGTTTGAAGGTTGAACGATTGAGGAGCAACGAGGTTGATGTCGTCTTCTGAATAAGTCTGCGGAGGAGGAGCTCTGTTGTGCATCGTGTGTGCGTTGAAAGCTCAGTAGAAGCGTCTCTTGAACTCGCCGATGTCTGCCCATGTTTCCAAAGGCCGGTAGACACCAACAAAGAACGAGCTGCGACAGAAACCGACTGCTGCGTCGTGTTTTGTCCGCCGCTGTCAGGGCCAAAAAGTCGCATCATCTTTAAAAGTCTTTATCATTTTTCTTCTTCTTCTTTCTTGGCCATTGCCTCGACTTGAGAAAATGTCAGAAGATAAGGAGACGGTAATGGCGTTTCTAGAGGAGAGACTTCTGTCCGTGCCCTCTTGACTCGTTTGTTTTCTTTCATCACTTTCATTTCTCTTCTCATGGCCTCGAGTCGTTGACCGGGAGCTGAATCGAGAAAAGTGCCCCATAACCATCTCCAACCGTGTAATCTCAGGCGTCCCCGTATGATGGGATGGACTTATAAATAAATCCACTAAAGGGCGCTGTCTCTCACGGCCTGCCACTTCACCTTCGCTGCCCTCCAACTGGCTCTCGGTTCCTGTCCGATCTCCGCCCAGACGTTGTGTTGTGGTTGGCTGTCTGAGCCCGGGCGAGCTGACATCATATATTTTTATAATCCCTAACTAACTCACACAATCTTTCCTCAAAAGTATTCTTCTTCGTTGGTAATTGCTCGTCTGGCTTGAACTGTTGGCTGTTCTGCTCCACACTGCCCCCACGGTTTCCAGTGGTATTGCAGCTTTTGGTCCGTATCCATAAGTTTTCAGGAACCGGATGAAACGATGACAGTGACTGGCAGAAGGCTCCGTCAGTATCTGAATGCTGATTGGACGTGGAGAATAGTCTGTTTCTGGACTGAACATGACAGGAAATGTAGGTCGTGGTTAAGTTGGCGGAGGTCTCCATGATTGATGATTTAAGAGGATCATTGACCCCGGACAACGTTTGTGGTGGTCTCTTACGTTATTTAGCGCCGTCATCGTGTGCCCAATACACATTTTAAAAACCAAGAGTAAACGTGTTCAACTCTTAGAAGAGCTGAAAATAAAGATCTCCAGAGCCGTACGTATAAAAAAACATACCCGCTGGAACCTTCACAAGTAACTGAACAGATGTCTTCCTCTGATCGTGTTAGCTTTAGCTGCAGGGAGCTTCATGACGTAACTGTGAAATATCTTCTGCTGCAGGAGAGTTTTTGTAGCTTTTCTCTCTCTCTCTCTCTCTCTCTCCCCCGTCGAGGCCTCGGTATCACCTCGTCCTCTAATTGTTTCAGGACTCGGCCTCAGATTGTCCTTGGCAGCGGCCACTAGAGAAAATGTTTAGCATGTTTGTTTTTCTAGTAATTAGCCTTTAAACGGCCTGTAATACAGACTGCTAATGGTCCACAGAGAGCTCGGCCCGTGTGAAAATGGAAGCTTTCTGTGTGTGTGTAGACGTGTGTGTGAGTGGAGCAGTAATGTGAAAATGTTAGTTTTCACATCCAGAATCAGCCGGCTGCTCGTTCTGCTCTGTGTCAGCCCAACGCACTCGGACAGATTTCAGCTTCTCCAATCACCTTCTCACTGCTGCAGGCTGCAGGGTGGCAGGTTTTCTTCTTTAGTCCACGTTAGCAAAGCGTCTCAAGGACGGTGAAATCAGCCAACCAGTCGCTCAGTTCATCCAAGTGTTTGTTTGTCCATAAAAAAAAAACATGAACATAAAAAAGGAGATTCTTTGTGTTTTTAAAACATGAAACTTGTCGGGGGATTTAATGTCTGATAACTAGAAAAGGTTTTGGTTACAGCTTCAGTAGATTTCTTCTTCATGACGCAGGGAAACATGATGTGTAATTATTTTTTTTGCATCTGAGCCAAATCAAAGTAAAGAACTTAAAGTTGTTGTTATTCTAAGGCTGGTTTCATATCGGGGACTCGGGTCAGGATCCGGGTTCGCTTGACCCCAAAGTCCGGTTCATTTGATCAGTGTGAACACAAACCAAACCTACTACTCGTACTGTACTCAGGAACTGCGCACGAGTCCGCTTGAAGAGGGCTGTACGGACTTACTTCACGATTCATGTGTACTCGCGTACAGTGTGCACAAGTCCGCTTGAAGCTCCCCACCCTGCTTAAAAAGAAGTTGTATCGGCGCAGCACGGCCCATTTCCTCCTCTGAGCTGCACGCTAGATGTGGATGTAGGAAGAGGGTCGTTTTTGGCGTCTCAGAAAAAAACAAAAACATCCACAGTTAGCAGGACAGACTCAGCCTGCGAGGGGTTGCCATGGTTACTTCTTCTTTTAGCTTTTTGGTGGATTTGCAAACCAACTGTGTGTATACCGCCCCCTGCTGTATCGGAGCACATACACATAAATGTACTCGGGTACAGAGTGATGTCACTAATGTGAACGCTGAGCAGCGGGGGAGGGGGGGGGGAAGTGTCTGACATCATTACAGAAAAGATCCCAACAGAGACGGAACTTTCTGTGTAGTCAACAAACCAACCAATCCAGGACGAAGGTAGACAAACAACTCCTCTGTCCTGTGAGCTGTTGGAGCGTGGTGGCTGTGCAGAGAAAGATGAAGAAGATGGTTCAGGAAGTTAAGATTCTTCCTCTTCAAATAAAGTTCTGACTCTGCAGGGATCCTTCCTGTCATGTTGTCAGACACTCAGAATAACAATCTGAGCAACAACTTCTACTGGACGGGATTTTGATTGGATGCTGTGAAAAATCCAGCTGGAGTCACTACAACCTGTTTGAAAGGTGCCAGAAGACTCAGTTCACTGGGTCAGGGCCAGAACTCTTCAGACCTCTGAGTTAACTCAAACTGGACTCAGGTTTGAGAGCCAGGATTTCCCTTTGAGGCCGATTTTCCCAGCAGGTTGTTGGATGAAAACTCTGAACCTTTAAATGGAACTCGTTTAGATTTAAAATCACAGATGAGTGTTTTTGTTTTCCCTCCTCAGACTGTGTCCGTGATTTATGATTATCGTCC
>NC_083616.1:27005365-27012865 GCF_963584025.1 Labrus mixtus
CTTTCTGTGTTCTAACCTCTCTCCATTTTTCAAAAGCATCTCCAATATTGATCCTAGTTTGAGCACGTTTCTGCTCGTGGAGCTTATTAGAAACATGCAGAGGCTTTTTAGTTTGGGTACAATCACTTCTATCTGAACCACTTCTCTTGCCCGCTTCCATCCCTGCAACACCTGTTGGTTTGACCTGATAACTGGTCTCATATCTGGCAAACCGAGGGGCGTCCAAAACGGCCGTGTGGGGGTTGTCAGAGAAGCCAGCACTTCAACATAGCATGTTTCCTTAATGTCTGATCATAGAGTAAGGTCAGTTTATCATTTCATTCACTACACATCTCACTGATTGCTCCTTTAAAAAACGTTTAAAGTTCCCATGTTTTTGGTTAACATGGTCCATTATTAGTTGTAGTTGCAAAAATATCTCATCATGTCATTCATGATATTTTTATTGTTTTAATGAATGGCAGCTGAAGGTTTTTCTGCTAGAGGTAAACTCCATGTGAACAGGAAGTGAATTTTTCTCTGAGCTCTGGATCATTTTCACATTTGTGTCTTTGTCCTTCTCCGAGTCGCATCATTTCAGCTCAGTCCGTCTGAGCTGTCGTATAAAAAACCCTCTCTGTAGTTTGTCTCTTTATTATTTACAGCATTGGATCAATAAAGAAAGAGATGTCTGACTTTGGCATAAAACAGATTTACTGTTAGTAACACAGACATGTCTGGAAGAGTTCGAAGAGTGACACCAACAATCAGAAACTTGTCATGCTACAGAACTAAAAAATAATTGAATCTACTTGGAAAATCCTTAAAAATACGTTTTGGAAATAAACCCTCTTTCTGCCAACATGTAAAAAAAAACATCTGCTTAAGAATAATTTCTACATTCAAAGATCTTTGGAAGAAATGGAAAAGTTGTATTTAGCATCATAAACACCACTTAGCCTGGCTGCAGCTTCGGTTGATGGTCCTGCTCTCCTCGCTCTATTACCTGGATGTAAACAAGCCCAGTGAACAGAGAGCACCTCGTAGCAGTTTGGAAGTATTTTGATCTAGAAAACGGAGATAGAAATGTTTGTAGGCTGTGTCACGTTAAACTGGCACATCGACCAGATCAATAATCACATTTGGTGCGGGTAGGATGATGTTAACCTGAAGGGAGGACCGAAAGCTGGCGGTGCTAGCGCTGCTAATTATAGCCATGCTGAGCAAAACAAATGACATGGTTTACCTGCTGATAATTTGGAACAAATGGTGCTCATAGTGGCTGTTTTCTAGTAGTATAGTCTAGTCTAGTAATAGTTGGTCACAAAGCATTTGAATTTCCGTTTACCAAAGTAGGAAATGAGTCTGCTGGGAACATCCTTAAAGGTCACATATCCTCCTCCTCTTCAAACAGTGTAAATAAGTCTCAGAGCTCCTCAAAACATGTCTGTGAAGTGTCTTGTTCTAAATCCACTCTGATCCTGTATTTGATCATGCCTATAAACCCCTCTATTTCAGCCCTGCTCAGAACAGGCTGTTTCTGTGTCTGTACCTTTAAATATGTAAATGAGCTATGTCTGACCACACCCCCTCTCTGGAAGGGTTTGGGTGTCTCGGGCTTTCTCGCTCCATGTCCTATTGTTTACGGTGAGAGGGCAGACTCAGAGGACAGAACAAACACCTAGCTGTGGGAGTGTCACCCACCTGGGGGAGGGGTTACTGCCCTTTGTGATGTCATGAAGAGAAAATCTCCAAACGGCCTGTTTGAGCACACATTTTCTGAAAAGTGGAGCAGGGGAAAGACGGAGAGGATGGACTTTTCTCATAATTGTGGGGTTTGTAGTCAGACTAGAGACACATATTAGAGTAAGTGTATTTAGTATAATATGTGACCTTTAAAGGATTTGTGTTAGCATGCTAATGTTAGCGCTCTTTAGTTAGCTCGTAGCTTCACATTGCATGTAAACTAACACAGAATGAGTGTGATCTAAAAACTCTGACTAACATCCAAATAATCAGTGAGTATGTTCTTCTTCTTCTCTCTAGTCCTTGCCTAAAACAGATTTTATACACAAGGGGAGGAGCCGGCCGTCCCGTCCATGTAAACACGGCTCTGACAACAACACAGCCAGCGGGACTCGAGCTTCTCTCTCATTGTAGACAGTCATGACTCAGAGACACGTTTACACAGGATGGACTGGATCTCTGATATATTTATCTGGAACATATCGCACATTCTTCCTTTGAAATATATATAAAAAAGCACGACGAGGATATAAATTTGCTGTTGATTTAAACTCGTTCTTCATGAACTCTTCCAGATGTCCGTGTGATGAAAGTAAACGTGAGGCATCTCTTTGAGTTTTGGTTCGGACTGTAGATTTACGTCCAGCAGGTTCAACACTGTGAGTCTTTGGGAAGAGCAGTTAAAGTCTGACTGTTCATTTATTTATGAATATTATTATTATTAAAGCTTTTTAAACTCTCAGGCACACAAACCTTTTTGGTGTTCATGTAATATCTGTGCTTTGACCCTCAAAGTGTTTCAGAACGACACAGGAACTATTTACACTTTGTTGTGAGATCGACTCTCTGAGGGAACATCGGTCATGAGGGGGGAACGTTTGCCCTGGTTTAGATCTGTACCTCGGATGATCCGACGCCATCTTTGAACGGAAATAAAAAGAAAAAGTGAAATGCTACAACGAGCAAAAAAGAAGATTTGGACTAACTTGAAGCACTTTCTGTGTCGTTCAACACATCTCCTCGTGAACGATTATTTCTATAAGAAATCACGTCCATTATCTCTTCTTGTCTCCCTCCGCCATCTTTACATCAGCCGATATCAGAGCTGCAGAAATTAAATTATCCACATTTTAAAACAAAAGTGCCCGAAGCATTTTATGAGGATCAAGATAAATATAATTTGTTTCTTCTGTCCTTTCACGTTTCTGTCTTTTTTCTTTACAATACATCCTTCTTTAGTTTGTTCTGTTTTTTTTTTTTTTTTATAGTAAACTTGAGCATCCTCCTCAAACGCCCGTGTTGATGCTCGTTGTGCATTCTCAGTCTGTTTGCTTTGGTCGCGGCCTCCTTTGGCATCGCTGCTGCAAAAAGAAAGACATAAAAAGAAACCAGGAAGTAAAGCTACAGACAGAACATCAGTCTGTTTTTTTTTTGGTATTTCATTGTTTTTGTCCCGGTTTCAAGGACAAGTTTTCTTTGGAGGGAAACCCAAACGTCTCCAATAAATATTCTCTCCTGGGTGAGTCCGAGTTCTTCTTCTCTGCCGGGGGGGAAAAACAGAAAGGATCTTTGGTTTGGTTGAATCAGGATTCTCTCCGGCAGGACGAGTGTGGCTTTACAGTCTCTCCTCTCAGGAAGTGGGCGGAGTTTAAACCGGTCGCTGGTCAGACTTTGTTCACACTGAGGTGGCTGAATCTGAAAACGGTGAAGAAGAACGCCTCACACTTTCAGCTTGTGTTACCAAAGAGCTCGGAAAAGATAAACTGTGAAGCCGTTTCTCTGACTTCAGAATGAAACACAGATTTGATTTTGGTTCCTAAATGCTGCGGAGAGGATTCAGTGTTACTCTCCTCATCATGAAGTTACCCGTTGTGATGTACCTGGACAGGCTTTACAAACCGGGTCAACTTTGACATGTTTAAGGGTCTTAAATCGAGGAATTACTCCAAGAGATAACTTCAGCCTGTAGCAGCAAAACAGGCTGTAAAAACTGAAAACGAATGCTGCCTTACTAACTACGATTTATCGCTGAATTTCAAAAGTGAATCGCGATTAATCGATTTGTAATTTTTCATGTTTCAAATTTGATCATTTTGCATTTCAAAGCAAAATATATAATCGAAATCTTTGACTTTAATCTTGGAATTTCTGAGCGTCACCTTCGCCTTCATATTTCATTTTTGAATGTCCAAATTCATATTGAAGTTTGCTGTTTTGGTTTTCATTGCGAGACAGATGATGATGCTCTGGCTGTCAAATGATACAAATTCCTAAACGCGATTAATCGCTAAATTTGAATAGTGAAATTCCCTAATTTCACATTTAAAAATAAAAATTGTCAGGCTTTTATTTTGAGTTAAGTCAAACATGAGGCTAATCAGAGACGCTTTATGGAGCTTTTAATGGTTGGATTTGCTTCTTCAGTCACCTCTGATGGCGCTGCTGTCATAAAGTCTGTGTGTAAAATATCTGAACTCTGTGGTGAGAACAATGTCGGCTCGGTGAGATTTTTAAAAAGACGTGTTTTCAAATGAAGCCGCCTCAGTGTGGGCGCGGTCTGAGTCCGTCAGCAGTCGGGGTTAATCCACCTCGATGGACTCGCTGCTCTCGTTCACCGGTTTACACTCGTTGGGAAGTCGTTGATGTCGGCTGAGCTGAGTGGCCTGCGTGAAGCTGCGGTCACAGCGCTCACATCTGATGCAAGAAACACACACACACACACACAGAAACACACACACACACACAGAGAAAGAGAGAGAGAGAGAGAGAGAGAGAGAGAGAGAGAGAGAGAGAGAGAGAATGATTAGATCTCAGGAATATAAGAGTTTATATGCAGAAACAATCAGAAGAATTAAACTGTTAAAGAGGAATAACACACACACACACACACACACACACACACACACACACACACACACACACACACACACACACACGTACACACACACACACATACACACACACACACACACACACACACACACACACACACACACACACACACACACACACACTCCTCCATGTTAACTCTAATATCCAGTGACAGTATAAAGTGTGTGTGAGGCCCAGCGGAGCAGCAAGCCGTAATTGTTACCCTGATCTCTTACAACCCAACCGACAAATTACACACACACGCTCAGACACACACACACACACACACACACACACACGATCAGACACACACACACACACACACACACACACACACACACACACACACACACACACACACACACACCCACACACACACATACGGTCAACCTATCAATAATCTATCTCGTGGGCTGGGGAGGGTTTTCCCATCTCACACACACTCACACACACACGCACACACACTCGGGCGTGTCCAGGCCTGATAGAGCAGCGTCACTGTCACCTTCAATAGACGGAGAGAAGAGAGGGAGCTTTTAGTCTGAGCTGGAGGGGGGGGGGGGGGGGGGGGGGGGGCAGTTAAATGTGTGTGTGTGTCTTCAAAGAGAAAGCTGTGTTGAGGTATTGGACTTAACAGCCCTGAAACAAGACTAACATGCTGTTAGATAGATAGGAGGGGGGGAGGGGGGAGGGCTGTTAGTCAGATAAGGAAGGAGACTTTTTTTTTTTTATTGACGCTTGGCCGAGTCTGGACCGACCGACGTCCATCAGGAAGCTCGTTCATTCAAAGCTCTTTTCTCATAAAAGACATGATTTTAAAAAAAAGATGCTTTCCTGCTTTTATTCTTGTTTTTCTTTAAAGTGTTTTTAGAGCTGATGTGAGAACGCAGCAGGATATAATCAGGAGAGTTCACCTGGAGCGAGTGGGAGGGGGTGGTGACGTTTATTCCCTGTGATCGCTGCACGACCATAGACTGTCTGCACGCCGCCTCTACCATCTCTGCGCTCCAATGAACCTGCTGCATTATGTTTCCTGTTCTCCAGTTTGTTCTTCTCCACTCTTTAGTTCACATTGAGAGTCTGTTGAAACACACTTTAACTTCACTAATGAAAGGCTGACTGTGTTTTACATCCTCGGTTCGATCTTTTGTTTGATTCCTCGTATTTGAACATTTAGCTGAAACACTCTCTCTTCTGAGTGGACCGAACTGTTCCGCCCCGGAGCTGGAAGTTCATGCTCTTAATTTATCTGAAAATCTACAAAAAAACAACAACAACACAACAGCCCCCGACATCAAAGCTCGTTCTGCAGCTCCTCAGTCACGGCGACTCATCCAGCAGGACGGACACAAGGACGTTTCTAATGCAGAATAAAGAGGGCGAGGAGCAGAAAGAAGGCGATGGGACGTCAGATGCCGCTTTAATCACTTTCCCTTAAGGGTGAGTGAAGCTTCAGCTCGCCTCTTATCTTAATCTCTTCTGTGTAAAAAAAAAGGGCGAGGAGTACAGATCGTGTTCGATCTGACGGGTCTGATGGGACCACAAAGACGCAGAAAGACATGAACAACAAGTCTTCGTTAACGCCATGGTTACGCCTCGCTGCTGAAGCATTCAGGCGGCCGACAGACAGAACTCTGATCTCATCTTTATCCATTTTAAACTACGAGATGCTACACAGATGTCTCTGGGTCACAGAGTCTTCTTTGGAAAGTAAGGAGACAAATGTTGGACACTTTTCACTCGATATGTAACCAGTCAGAATACAGTTCTTTTTATTTTCAAACTGCATCGTCTGCCTACAGCGATAAATGAAAGAATATAAAAACCGATGTGCAGAGCTGTTAGAAAGTCTGTCCATTTAGAAATTGGAAAGCATCTTTGAAGCAGCCACAGCCAATCAGGAGTCGGATAGTCTTTGTTTACTTCTTGGAGTTCAACTGCAAGAAATGTCGACCAATCAGAGAGCATTTTCTTCACTCATCACCGTTCAGATTAAAATTGAGGTGATGATGAAACAATGGAACAGACTGGTCCATGATTCAGACCAAAGCAAACGATCTTAGAGTGTAGCTGAACAGAGTGTCACACAGGCCTCTCGTTGAAACCGCGACACAAAGAAAAGAGAAAATAAAGGCCGGAGTGTCACACTGCAAGTCTTCGATCCACTTATCGGACACGAGGCTCCGTCTGTTGCTTCTTTTAGTTCTCAGGAAGACACTCAAAGATGTGACGTTGCTTCTTTTTGAGACTCTGATTAGAAAACAGAAGAACAACAGAGGCGCAGCACTCTGACAGGCTCCACAGTCCGCTGAGTATCGGCGCTGAAAAGCTGCCGACCACACAGAATCGCCGCCTCTGTCTCCTCAGCGGGAAAATAAAGTTGAGCGTTTTCCTCCTGACAAAGTGACAGTGGCAGCTTTAATCTATTCGCCGCGGCGTCCAAAAGGAGATAACTCCCCGAGCCATCGATCTGCTAAAGATTTCTGACGCCCGTCCATGATTGTCTTTGTCCCGCTCCGCCTCCGCCGAGACTCTGAAGTGCTGATGAAAAAGGTTCGGGGGTTTCCTCCGATTGCTTATTAAGAACGCTGATTTGCTTTAAGCGGATTTCTCGCCGCCGCTTGTCGTTTCACTTTTTACACTGTGATCTCTTGCTCCTCTCCGCTCTCTCTCTTTTTCTTACTTGTTCTTCTCGCCCTTTCGCTCTACGCATCAATGACACTTTCGGATTTCTCTGATTGCTTATTAAGATCATTAATTTGTTTTTTCCCCCGACACTCGTCCTCCAGCTCCACCTCAACTCAAACCGCTTATTTAGCTTTTTTCACTTTCTTTAATGTCTCTTACTCGCCCCGCTTCCTGCCCTCTCCCTAAACGCTGACCTCTTGGTCCGCCCGGGGGAAT